>NW_025782457.1:0-80410 GCF_021130785.1 Homalodisca vitripennis | reverse complement strand
TTATTTTACAGTTATTTAGGAAACACAAGTTTACTATATTGATAAGTTAGTAAACAATGAATTATTTGAAGCATTAGTCAGTAGGGGAGATTAAAAGTGTTGTCAAAAGTTACTTGTTTTGAATATAACTTCATAATCAGTAAAAAATGAAAAAAACGTACATCATAAAATTGGATCCAATGAAATCGCTCAGTTTAGTAGTTTAACATTGCAAAACACACAAAATACAACAAATAAAACATTCATTTCACAAATTGTAAATTGTAAATTACTGTACATAAATCTAACCATAATTAAATGCGCTTTAAAATTTTCTTTGTTAAATTTAAGAAATCTAGACAAGTTATACAATAATTCCTTATAAAAATTCACGATTCTTTAAAAATATTACATACGTAGATTTTTAAGTGCTAGATAAAACTAATCATTTACATAGACAATAATGCGTTTTTTTTGATGGTGCAATCCGTCCATCTCTCCAACATTAAACATATCACTTAGAATGGTGTCTCAGGTTTTTTTAGCCTAAGTGGGGTGATGTAAAAGTTTCTTTGTATGGTTGTCTGCCCGACTGTCTATTCGCGCAATGTTAATAATTAACAAATTTACTATGCAGTACATCCGGAGCAGTAAAATTTCGAAATATTTTCGTAAAAGCGTACATTGAAATGTCTTATTAACTCTAAACAGAATTAAAATTTAAAAACAAATTGTTTTAATCCATCTTATTTCTGATTCCGCTTCTTGGAGACGAGTTGTACTCATCTGAGAATTCATTCTTGTGTATGCATAAATTAATTTAATATTCATTCATATTAATACAGACTTCTATAAAATCTATTTTAACATAAGTTGCTATATTTTTTATTAAACATATCACATTTTATTATACCTTATTTGTGTGCTCAATATTCTACCAATTTACTTAGTCTGCGACTAACTCATCGTCATTATAATCATCTATAAATACAATTAAAAACTTTTCTCTAACACTCATCCAAATCCCATCAAGGAGACATACTCCATGGTTTATTCCTATGACACAGATAAAGAAAAACATCTAAAAATATTAAATATATATGTCAATTAACGTTCTATATATCATGACGTGCGAACATACAGATAGTCAGAAATACAATTTTATATCTTCCCTAGTTATAGTCTTTGATAAGCCTAATCTGACTGTAAACCATTTCATCCTCATTGATCGTGAACAAAGTAAATGTATGTGTGTTTTTTAAACCCGTAAATATATCGAAAACTTCAACTTTTAAATTGATTTCAGTGTGAAATGTTGATAGTATTATTGCTGATGTGACAAACTGTTATAACTTGTAGCCAGTGTAACATTCATACATGATAACCTCTGCATAAATAAATACTAACTTACCGTTGGTGACGGCTTCCATATATCATCGTGCTACACTATAATAACAAATACTGGTAGTTCTTAAAAACTCATACCAAGTTTTATTTCAGTGACGATGTGGTTGAATTAAAAATTTAAAACTATAATGATATCTATCTTCAGCTGATGTAATCTTAGAGGAAGTCAAAATCGTAGAGAATCGAAAATCATGGAAATATCAAAAATTACTTTTCATCTGAGAAATATTTTCCTTGACTTACCACAATTAAAAATGATCAAGATACACATAAATAAACAGCTACTCAAAATCAGACAATATGACGTGGACTAATATTCGGATTGTATATGATGGTTTGGCCTGACATTGATTAAACATTTATTTATGTATAACTGGTTTTTAAGTGTACTGAGCAGAGGAAAATAAAATTCTTCTTTTTCACTATTTTTTCTCTCCTTTTTCGATCTCATCAACAACTGGTATAAGTATTGATTAGTTTCATTTTTAGGGTAAATTTGTCTAGCGATATCCAGGTTGTGTGCATAATACTAAGCGAATTGGCTTTAAACTTCTGCAATAATAGACCCATTTTTATGGAAGGTGCTCATAAAAATAAACAAATGCTAATAACTCTTTTTACATTTAAGTTATTTTATTTGAGTCTACAAGGAACTTTCGCTCGGGAGGACGTTACTAAATACAAGGCAACATCTTAAATTTTAGTACGCGTAAACTGTATTGTAGCGGATATTGTATTATACAGGAAACTTTAATAACGAATATTGCGTTTTTTTTATAATTCAATAAAAATTTTAATTCTCTGACAAGTTTAAAGATGCACTGATGCTGTTGTGAAGCTCTCATTGCTTGCGAAGATGTGTGATTCGGTTATTCAGGCAATGGTTCAATCCAGCAGGGTGTCCCCTCAATTTTAGCTCAAGCATTATACTCCAAAACAATATATTTATATTTAATGATGCAGCAAAAATTAAATAATTATTAGGTATAAAAATAAAATTCAATATTTAAAATGTAACATTGGAATTTAATTAGACATTGTACACACTGCATAAATTTTAATAAACCCTTTATTTCCTCTTGTACTGTGGAAGAGAGATCTGGCGTGAATTTCAGTAACTAGTAGAATGAGTTAAAACTTCTAGGACATATTTATGTGTAATAATTTTTTGAACTAAATTTAAATTATTAACTTTTACTAATGAACAAATTTTTATCGTTTTTATATATTAAATTAAAAGAAATAACTAATTTTACTTCATTACAAATATATTGCTTTTTAGAAATTCTACAAAGATTTCCTGTTTTGTAACAGTAAAGTTGAAAAATGTTTTCTCATAAACGGATTTATAAATATTTTTAATAAAACGATTTGAAAACTACCACAATATTTGGATGAGTGTATCTGCTATGACATAATGATAACTGATTCTCCCTGTACTCTATGGGTACTGAGAGGATTATACACATCACCAAACACAAATTAGTGGCTTTTAAAAGAATCATAAAAATGAAATGTTTTTAACTATATGTAATTTGTATGACTGTTAGCAATACCGATGACAGTTCCACTGCTTTGAACTGTGATTAATAGTCGTTAGAAATAGTACAACAATTGCTTTGGGTATCGAGAAATAGGGAGTAAAATAATTTTAATTCATAAAGAATGAAAGTAACTAATCCAAGTAAATCCTGATCCTGGCCGTGCTTCTGGCTGTCCTGCCGTGTTTCTAGTGGTATTTCCGGGGCTTTTTTTTAATTGAACAAAGCTTGAAAATTGCAGCGACATAATACTTTAGAATTATTTACAAACATTAAATTGTATCAATGCCATGTTGTTTCCATGGATATAAAATAATATTTTATGTAAACTGCTGCTTAAGTCTCACCTGTCGCTTTTTTTATTGCTGACGTCACGACTACTACCAACACTAAACAGAACGATTGTTTATCTCATTACCCCATCACGTACATTTTTAAAGGAGGCAAACGTGTGAATAAAGCATAATTATACACATTTTAATGAGTATTGTCCCCCGACTCAAGTTATGATTTATCTGCTACATTATTATTGTTTAAACACAATCGTCAGGGACACTATTCGTCATGATATTTTATACTATTGTTCATTATTCTATAATATGTACATTTAAATTTCAAGTAATAATTCAGCAAATAATGTAACTATAATTCATCCATAATCATATTTCTGTTTATATTATAAATGCAAACTTTTTTTGATGTGTTGTAGTCACGTTAAACTTACCGGACAGATTTAACTAAATTTGATATGTCCATTACTTAGGTACAAAGGGAAACATGCCCATTTGTATTTAAAAGTATTCCCTAAACAATTTCATAAAAATTTTATTTCATTTTAAATCTCAAACATGTATTTAAATATAAAATTAACAATATAGCATTTAGCTGTTAACCATATGACACAACGCAATTTATTCACATTTTTTTATTTCAGTAAATAAACGTCAAATGTCATATTAAGATAAAAATAATCATGACAATTACGATTTTGTATTTATATAGATGGCACCAATAAAATATTTTAAAAATTTGCATATTATATCTTATAATATCCTTATATTTAGCTTGTTTTACATTAAAAAAAAAAAACGTATTAATAGGCATTAAAGTCGCATTGTAAGAAAATACTGTACGTTGATTCATCATCATACACTAGCAATAAATTTCTTATGAACTAATCAAATCATCGTTCCTCATAATTAATGTAATACCTCAAAGTAAAGTTGAGACACACCGGAGACATCATTAATTACATATGATGTAAGCGTATCAAGTAATTAAGCTTGTAATTAATTCCTAACGAGCCTTGAAAGAATGGAAGTTTATAAAGGAGTATAATATCTCAAATTGTGATTTAAAGCAATCTAGATAACGTATACATGTTGTATTATTATAAGCTAACTAATCTAGTTTATTAAGAAAGTAGACTCAAATTTATACATTAATTATATGATTAAATGAACCAATTAAAGAATGTTGTGTTAAAACATTTGTGTCTAAGAAATAAGGTAGCAAGACAGTTTTATCATGCACACGTGATACACGTAAACGCCAGATATGGATAATAGGTCAGAATATATAGTGGAATGATAAATATCCTAGCATTTATGTGTACATCTAAGAGCACAATGATCAACGCAATGCATTTATTGACTAAAATATTGGTATGATGCAATGCCTAACTATTAATTACTTGTGGTAATAACTTAAAAACACGATTACTACCATTTAGGTACATTTAAAAAAACTAAGGTTATTTTAAATCATAAACAAACCTTTATCCTTGCTTGGCGAGATATTAAATCTTTGAACATTTCAATTTAGGCAACTTCTTTTTTAATTTATAATCTAATGATAAATACTTAATAACTCAACTTTTTTGCTTGTAAAGCCTTTATGAACGGCTTTTTTGTAGTGTGCGTTTTAGAATGAAAATCGAAAAGAGGAATTTTCAGATTCATACTTTTCTTAAGAGTTTTTTGATGAGGGAGTTAAGCACAAAATATATATTATTACAATAGAAAATGCTAACTGAATATCAGGCGGGGTTCAGAAAAAGGATACTCTACAATTGATAATGTATTTAACCTTTCGAACATTATTAAACTCCAGCTATCAAACAAAAAAGGAAAATTATACTGCTTCTTTATTGACTTTTCCTCGGCTTTTGACGTCATCGACAGGAAAGCGTTTGCAATTTAAACTATCGAATATGGGTATTTCAACGAAAATGTTAAATGTTCTAACTAATTATTATGATGCAAAGGAGATATAACTGAGAGTTTTGATACCAAAATAGGCTTAAGGCAAGGCTGTATTCTCAGTCCCTTAATGTTTTCGCTATTTTGTGAATGATTTGCCCGAAGCGGTGGAGGGGGGATGTAGTTTTGAGAGTACACGGGTAAATACACTCATGTACGCTGATGACATTGTTCTCATGTCGCCTTCTGCTGCAGGTCTACAGCATATGATTAATAGACTAGAACATTATTGCGAAGCTTGGAATTTGAAAATAAATTTAGCTAAATCTAACATATTGGTTTTTAGAAACGGCGGAAAACTAAAATCTAACGACAACTGGACTTTAAAAGAAGAACGAATTAAAGTCGTCGATAAGTACAAGTACTTGGGTATGCTTTTTACAAGCTCCTTATCTTGGGGACTGCATTTTCAAGAAAAATTGACCATGGCTAAATTTGCAATCAATTTTAATTTGGCGAAATTTGATTCTTTCTAATAAAGCTCCTCTGAGTGCAAAGATTATCTGCTTCAATTCTATTATTAGATCAGTTATTTGCTACAGTGCTCAGGTATGGGGCTTCACAGAATATGATGCAATAGAATCAGTTCAGAGAACATTTATTAAAAAAATGTTACGTCTACCTTATAATACGCCTAACTATGTTTTATATATTTAGAAACAAATTTTGAAAAGATTGTTACATACACTAAAAAAATTAGCACTGGTTATATTTGTAAAATTTTAAATTTAGAACACCACCGTTTGCCCTACATTTTAGCCCAGCAAATAATTTTGAAAAACATCTATTGGTGTAAACAATGGAAATTGTTGGGTGAAAAAGTGTGGAGTGGCGGTGGATTTCTCGACCGAAGACTTGGGCAATCTACGCAACCAGCTGATAGAGGTGGTATCTGGAATGAGCGCTCGGTGTCGGGCAGAGTGCGAAGGCAGGGCCCGCATCGCGGTCAACCGCTCACAGTATTTAACCTTGGACCTGACCCTCGGTGACAGGAGTGTTTTTACTGATCGTTATGATATCCCTACAATATCGTGGGCTATCAAAGCCAGGGTAGAACTAGTTGACTTAAATTACAAACCATGGTTACCAGAATTTAATTATAACTGCTCTTTGTGCAATTTAAATGAAGCTGAATCCGTCTTTCATTTCGTATCAGTGTGTCCAATTTTGAGGGAAATTAGAAAATTCTATTTGGGAAATCAACATTAAACAAAAAATGAATATATACATTATTTAAAACGGTAGGAATTGGCGGGTTTTGGGGGGTTTCATGAGCACCGCGTGGAAGTATAGATGGCAATTAATCCAGGAATTCAATTTTTAGGGTCGAATTTAAGGTAGGAAAAAGGGGAAAATATTTTAATTACAACATTTGTATATTTCAGTCATCACCTTGTTTTTTTCTTCCATTTATAATGTAATTTTGTTTTAATTTTTCTGAGTTTAAGGTGTTATATGTGTATAAAATGTGTATGCGTGTATGTGTGTGTGCGTGTGTGCTGTTCTATTGAAAAAGTTGTGATTAGTTTAAAATTGAAAAATTAAATAATTTTAAGTTAGCCTTATTCAGTTTTTGGAAAAGTGTCCCAGTGTGTTGATTTATAATTTTAAATTATTATTACCATTTAACTTGACTTTTGTTATTCTTAGATCAGTACAGTTATCATTCCTGCTAACCACTACAGACGGCATTCAAGCCATTGTAGATGTAGTGTTTTTTTATTGTATGTATTGTATTATATCTTGGTCAAAAATAAAAACACTTTTTTATTCATTCATTATTACAACTTTGTTATATTTTTTATCAATTAAATTAAATTCGATGTCAAAATTCAAGACCATCTTCCCATTAATTAAATACAGTTTTTTTTGTAAATAAAATCTTGCTACGTACAATTTCAAAATTTTAAGGAAAACCAGGAAAAAATATAAGGGATCACTGAGTACGGCATTGATCTGTGAAAACCCCTTGAACAAATAAAAACATCCTAATCCTGTAGGATTTGTCAAAGGTAAATAATTGAGATATATTTGAAATAATGTGTAACACACTATACACTGAATCAGCAAGGTATTTTAACAACTCATTTACAGCTTAAGATTAGATAAGGCCCTTCCTACTAAAGGGAGTAAACAATCATCCTTAATATTACAATAGAGAAACGATCTAGATTAACACAACCATCTAAGCCAATAACCTGGTCAGTTGGGGTACCTCCGGCTATTGCGAAACAGATTATCCTTAGGATGCAGGCTAGCCCACGTGAGGATGAGTATTTAACCACCAGACAACAGCCCCAAACGTTAGTCCAGGTCTAATTCCGGAGATATAAAGCCCCTAAAATAGCTCAGGCTGAAAATCACAAGACATTCAGATCGAAAGACTGCACTGCATCAATAACTATATTCCCCTCGCAGTTGTAGTCCCTAATTCAGTCACCTGTCCACAACATTTAGAACTTAACTAGGGACATGAACTTGACAGTAGAGCCTCCTGGGAAAAAAATTACCGATGGCCCCCAGTGTTACCCCCTTCCAATTGTGACAATTACATCCTAGGCCAGGCTAGCACTAAGACCAATTCTATAACAACAGTTTTACTGCTTTCTTTGGGGTTGCATTGGCCGATTCCGTAACTGTGGTTTTATAAACTTTCCATTCACAAGAATTGACATGTCAACTCATCTGTATATACCTGTGGGAAAAGACCTCTGCTGTTACAGACCTAAATAGGTTGTTCATAACAAGGAGAAAGGACGCTACCCTATGGCTACCTTAAAGCGTCCTTTTCACTGAAACCTTTCACCAAAAACTGTTGTGGTAACATTTATAACTATTAGTAGGACCCTAAGATCAAGAAAACTTCTATACAAATGAATTTTTAATATATATATATATATATATATATATATATATATATATATATATATATATATATATATTACAAGTTTAGTTATTTAAAATCTGGAAATGGAGCCTTGAAAAATTAAAAAAAAACATTACAGTGCGTTTGAATGATTTCTTATCAGCTCAAGACCAAGTTTTATAGCATAACTCACCGTTTGATGTAAAAATTGTCGTACAGAGGAGTGCAGTTGTAATCAAGAATCGTCACAAGTTCCATTACGAATGCGTACAGAGAAGATGTAGAAACATGATTGTACTTTATGTTAGGATCCTTTGACATTTAGCCTGTCTTTTTCATTTTGGAATGAACGGGTACGAGAAACGTAACGACTTTTCTGTTTGACGATCTTTTAAAAAAACTATCTCGTGTACGTATTATATATATATAATATATATATATATATATATATATATATATATATATATATATATATATGTATATATATATACTAGCTGTTTCCCGCGGCTTCGCACGCTTTTCGTAAGTTTTGCCCGCGTATGAGCATTTCTGGTTGAAGTAAATTATATTTCCAACCACCCCGATGTAGATTTTACCTTGATGTCATGATCAAGAAAATATATCAAAAATGTATTGTACATGCATAATGTATTTTATTACAAAGTGGTCTACCACTCAACCTTTAAGTTCAACCAAAAATTTAGTTTAGACAATTATACATCATAACTTAGCGCCTTCAAATAGTGTTTCACTGTTTAATATACGTATCTATCTCGTAATTGCAGGTTATAATGTGCAGGCGCTTTGAAAACTTTTCTTCATTTTATTCGTTTATATTCACGACATAAGCGAATAATTCAGATAATAACTATCCTATCTTCTAAGTTAGACTAAATTACGGATACATGTGAAATTTGATTGAAATTGGTTCAGTCGTTTTGGAGTTTATTGGCAACATACATCGTGACTCAAGATTTTTATATATATATAAGATATATATATATATATATATATATATATATATATATATATATATAAGTTACTTTAGAGTTATTAGAAGGCTTCATTTTCTGTTTTTTTATTAAAACCGTTTACAGCTATGAGGTAAAAAGATAATATTAATGAAATAAATTGGTTATTAAAATCGTTTGTTTTGACATAAACAGATGTAATATAAAAGTCAAATGTAACATGATGGCTACTGCTGTCTTGTTACTGGGAAATGGGACACTTTGAACCCATAAAATCCGGTAGCCATTACGTTCAGCTCTTGGTACTTATATTACCAATCATATTCCTGAAACTTAATTTGTGTTGAAAAAACTAAATTATTGCTTGAGCGAATCCTATCACTCGTAGTCTGTCTGTCCGCGCTTTTAAAAATGAACCGATTTTTACCGGAGTACTGAGAAGTCTTGAAACGGCTAAATATCTTCTGTACGAGTAAACGTACAAACATAAACCTTTCTAATGCAACATATGGCATAAAATCCAACTTTTTTATGCAATCAGTAGCACAAATTTTCCAACGGTGCTGAAGTAGGAACTTATCCGATAAGACACTTATATCCAGAAAGACACTTTGTAGATATCCGGAAAGACACTTGGTAGATATCCGGAAAGGCACTTAATAGAGAATGCAGAAACTCTATCAACTGGCGAGAAAAGATATGTGGTGGTACATTCTCTTCTTATTACGATAGCTCCTATATTGCATTACTATAAGAGTATTTGTTTTATATACGTGTGTTGAAAGCGCTTTGTTCATATAAATATTAAAAGCGTATCGAATTTAGGCTCCTTATGTATTTATTTATATTACATTCCTGAATATATTATATTACTTTACATATTAGTTAAATATGTTTATCAGAGTTAATAGCCTCATATCAATAACATAAGCAGTAAAAACGATTCATAAGACAAGGCATCTCATACACAAATTATGCTATCTTGTAAGAAGCACTCATTATTGTTTTAGAATCTGGAGTAAAACATTTTATATAAATGTCACTTATAAAGTCTTAGTTATTACTAGGAATATATAAGTAAATATTTGTTAAGTAAATAAAATCGTAGGACTTTGGTTTGGTACAACAATAAAACGTTATTAAGGTCTAAAAATTTAACATTTATAGTCTATATTTAATGGACTCTTTGGGACGTGATGCTTTTATTTTAGTACTTTGGAATAAAGCTTTAAGATTCCCAAATCACTTGAATACTGATAATTTAAAATCTCTAAGTTTGAAAATAAACAGAAGATTTTTAAATTAATTAAATTTAAAGTTAAAGCTAAAAATTCATTTGACATAACGACAGTCTAGTAACCGTGGACGTAACAATACGGTAAAACTCTTATTCCCGCTCGATAGAGGAGCCGTTGCTCGCTGGTTGGGAGTATAAGGTTGAGCTGATATTTGTAAGAATTAATGATGGCTCTAACTTCGTATATTTTTACACTGTGGAAACATTTGACGACTGCAGCAATTACAAATTATTTGCAATTAATTTGAATAGTCTTATAGTGTGAACTAGATCTAACTGTGCTTTTACAAGCGTACGTAAACATGATATTCAGAAGAAAAAATAAAAGAAAATTGTTTTTGCAAATATAAATTTTTTGTTGCCAATATTAGAGTAAGAGTTAATTTATTCCTAGGCACGTGTTCCAGGTGAATAAAAAATATTAAATCTAATACAAATATATTAATGCTGGTCTAGGAGGTCAGAATTAATTTGCACTGTATACACTCATAACCTGGGTTCCTTGATAAGATAAAGGGTTTTTCTAAGAAGAAATTCGTTGACATAAAATAAAATAAATAATAAAATAATTATTAATAAATAAAATTAATAAGATAACTAATAAATAAATAAAATAACTTTATAGTGCACATCGTATACTTTAACTAAGATGGAGTGGTTAGAAACTATATGAAGTAATAAACCTCCAACCAGAGAATGAATCCTAGCAAGTCAATAGAAAATTACACACGATTTCTTGGATTTAAAACAAGTTTATTGTTGACATGTAATAATATCATTAATAATTGAGTAGGAAGATAGCTGTGAAATGTAACTAAATCCTCTGGGCCAATTGGCCTTTATATTCGATCCGTTTTATAGAAGACCCATCTTTAGCACTATCTTAAAAGTGGGATTACCCTAAACACTAAGAACGCACCCTGAAAAATAGCCTCTGACAGCTTCCCTTAACTAGAATTCCCAGCTTCTCTAGAGCACTAGTACAAGAACATTACCAAACATTTAGAATATTAAATTTTATATATAAGATATTCCAGCCTCTAGTACCATATTATTTGTGAATGAATCTGAGATTTTGGAAGAATCAGCTGGTGGGTAAAGCCGTGATGTCAAAAACTCATGGACTCAGAAACCTCTCAATCTATGAGAGCCACGATCTCTAAATCGACAGTTTAAACTAATGAATAATTATTACACTTTATCTGAACTTTATGACCTTCTAATCTATAGGATCTCCTGGCTTAAGAAAGCTCTCAATCTATGGAGAGCCACGATCTCTAAATCGACAGCTTAAAATAATGAATAATTATTCCACTTTATCTGAAGTTCCGTACTTAATTACTTTCTAATCTCTAGGATCCCCTGGCTTAAGAAAGCTCTCAACAGTTTTCGGACACCAACACTGTCATCGAATTTGTTTAGACTTGCAAGCGCTTTTAATACGGACGAACAGATTTTGAGGTAATAAAACTGGTGAAACATACCCAACTGCTATGCTTATTGAAATTATAGATTCCTGTGGAAACGAGTAGCAAAAGCTTAAGTGTTAACATTTTGTTAGATAGTTTCATATTTCTTGTCTAAAAGTAGTTCAACTCGCAGTAAGCCGGAGAACCACCACCTGGAACAGGATGCGATGGCGAGAAGCAGGACCAGAACCAGGACCTACATGGATAGGTTTATTTTGTTATTAAGTAATAATACTATCCGCTTTTTCTATATTTTGTCACCCAAAGCAGTTGACATCCTAGGTTTAGCAACTATTATTCACAGCACTAACCACTAGAAAATCTCATATTTATAAAAAAACTCAATTAAAATTTAAATAGAATTTTTATATTAGTTCATTAAGAAGTAGGGCTATATTCTTGTTTTGTAAAGAATATAATATTTAACAGTTAAATTTTTTATCTAATCAGATATATGCTTATAAATCTTTCGAAACAGTTGATTAAAGAGGGAGTAATTGGACCTGTTCTTTATTTATATAAAATATTATTTTATATTCATGAAAACTGCTTTGAATTTGTATAGTTTGGTGTTTTTAAATGATTATAAATTATTTTTATGTCGCTGCGTTTTCAAACTTCATTTAATTCGCAGCTAGTAGAGGAAGTATCTCTATAGACAGTGATGGCCAGAAACAGGACAGGGCCGAGGATTTACATATATAAGTTACCTTAATTCTTTTTAAATCATATAGGTTTTTTTACTTACTATATATTGTTACCCAAACCAATTTACGTCCTAGTCTTAATGACTATTAATTGATTAAATAAAAACTAATTAATAAATGCTCGGTGCTGTTTATAATTTTATCCGTATCCACCACCATTGTAGACACTTAGCTATATTTCGCTGGAGTTAATACTCCCGTCTTCAGGAAGTTTTAAATAAAAATTAACACAAAACTATAAAACGTAAACAAGAATTAAGAAAATATAAATGTAAACACAGCGCATAACATTTGATAATGCTGACGTGAAATTTTTCTAATTTAATCCTGTTGGAACAGTTGATTATTTAAAGGATGGAATGCAACTTGTAATTTATGACAAATTTGGAATTTATTACAATTATTTAAAAGGTTATCTTAAATTTAGACCTAATGGATTTTTTTTTCATCAACGTGATTTATTGAGCTTGCTCAAAGTGCTTTAATTTTAATCAGTTGTAGTTTTGGTTCTGATATCTGCTCTGATATTTTTATGCAGTGATAGAAATGCTTCTCGGCATGTTTTAAATTCTAAGAGAACTTTCAAGCAATGAGCAATGTGTACATTATATATATATATTACAAGTTTAGTTATTTAAATCTGGAAAATGGAGCCTTGAAAAAATTAAAAAAAAACATTACAGTGCGTTTGAATGATTTCTTATTCAGCTCCTTAGTAAAATATATATGTAATGTACACATTGCTCATTGCTTGAAAGTTCTCTTAGAATTTAAAACATGCCGAGAAGCATTTCTATCACTGCATAAAAATATCAGAGCAGATATCAGAACCAAAACTACAACAGATTAAAATTAAAGCACTTTGAGCAAGCTCAATAAATCACGTTGATGAAAAAAAAATCCATTAGGTCTAAATTTAAGATAACCTTTTAAATAATTGTAATAAATTCCAAATTTGTCATAAATTACAAGTTGCATTCCATCCTTTAAATAATCAACTGTTCCAACAGGATTAAATTAGAAAAATTTCACGTCAGCATTATCAAATGTTATGCGCTGTGTTTACATTTATATTTTCTTAATTCTTGTTTACGTTTTATAGTTTTGTGTTAATTTTTATTTAAAACTTCCTGAAGACGGGAGTATTAACTCCAGCGAAATATAGCTAAGTGTCTACAATGGTGGTGGATACGGATAAAATTATAATCAGCACCGAGCATTTATTAATTAGTTTTTATTTAATCAATTAATAGTCATTAAGACTAGGACGTAAATTGGTTTGGGTAACAATATATAGTAAGTAAAAAACCTATATGATTTAAAAAGAATTAAGGTAACTTATATATGTAAATCCTCGGCCCTGTCCTGTTTCTGGCCATCACTGTCTATAGAGATACTTCCTCTACTAGCTGCGAATTAAAATGAAGTTTGAAAACGCAGCGACATAAAAATAATTTATAATCATTTAAAAACACCAAACTATACAAATTCAAAGCAGTTTTCATGAATATAAAATAATATTTTATATAAATAAAGAACAGGTCCAATTACTCCCTCTTTAATCAACTGTTTCGAAAGATTTATAAGCATATATCTGATTAGATAAAAAATTTAACTGTTAAATATTATATTCTTTACAAAACAAGAATATAGCCCTACTTCTTAATGAACTAATATAAAAAATTCTATTTAAATTTTAATTGAGTTTTTTTATAAATATGAGATTTTCTAGTGGTTAGTGCTGTGAATAATAGTTGCTAAACCTAGGATGTCAACTGCTTTGGGTGACAAAATATAGAAAAAGCGGATAGTATTATTACTTAATAACAAAATAAACCTATCCATGTAGGTCCTGGTTCTGGTCCTGCTTCTCGCCATCGCATCCTGTTCCAGGTGGTGGTTCTCCGGCTTACTGCGAGTTGAACTACTTTTAGACAAGAAATATGAACTATCTAACAAAATGTTAACACTTAAGCTTTTGCTACTCGTTTCCACAGGAATCTATAATTTCAATAAGCATAGCAGTTGGGTATGTTTCACCAGTTTTATTACCTCAAAATCTGTTCGTCCGTATTAAAAGCGCTTGCAAGTCTAAACAAATTCGATGACAGTGTTGGTGTCCGAAAACTGTTGAGAGCTTTCTTAAACCAGGGGATCCTAGAGATTAGAAAGTAATTAAGTACGGAACTTCAGATAAAGTGGAATAATTATTCATTATTTTAAGCTGTCGATTTAGAGATCGTGGCTCTCCATAGATTGAGAGCTTTCTTAAGCCAGGAGATCCTATAGATTAGAAGGTCATAAAGTTCAGATAAAGTGTAATAATTATTCATTAGTTTAAAACTGTCGATTTAGAGATCGTGGCTCTCATAGATTGAGAGGTTTCTGAGTCCATGAGTTTTGACATCACGGCTTTACCCACCAGCTGATTCTTCCAAAATCTCAGATTCATTCACAAATAATATGGTACTAGAGGCTGGAATATCTTATATATAAAATTTAATATTCTAAATGTTTGGTAATGTTCTTGTACTAGTGCTCTAGAGAAGCTGGGAATTCTAGTTAAGGGAAGCTGTCAGAGGGCTATTTTTCAGGGTGCGTTCTTAGTGTTTAGGGTAATCCCACTTTTAAGATAGTGCTAAAGATGGGTCTTCTATAAAACGGATCGAATATAAAGGCCAATTGGCCCAGAGGATTTAGTTACATTTCACAGCTATCTTCCTACTCAATTATTAATGATATTATTACATGTCAACAATAAACTTGTTTTAAATCCAAGAAATCGTGTGTAATTTTCTATTGACTTGCTAGGATTCATTCTCTGGTTGGAGGTTTATTACTTCATATAGTTTCTAACCACTCCATCTTAGTTAAAGTATACGATGTGCACTATAAAGTTATTTTATTTATTTATTAGTTATCTTGTTAATTTTATTTATTAATAATTATTTTATTATTTATTTTATTTTATGTCAACGAATTTCTTCTTAGAAAAACCCTTTATCTTATCAAGGAACCCAGGTTATGAGTGTATACAGTGCAAATTAATTCTGACCTCCTAGACCAGCATTAATATATTTGTATTAGATTTAATATTTTTTATTCACCTGGAACACGTGCCTAGGAATAAATTAACTCTTACTCTAATATTGGCAACAAAAAATTTATATTTGCAAAAACAATTTTCTTTCATTTTTTCTTCTGAATATCATGTTTACGTACGCTTGTAAAAGCACAGTTAGATCTAGTTCACACTATAAGACTATTCAAATTAATTGCAAATAATTTGTAATTGCTGCAGTCGTCAAATGTTTCCACAGTGTAAAAATATACGAAGTTAGAGCCATCATTAATTCTTACAAATATCAGCTCAACCTTATACTCCCAACCAGCGAGCAACGGCTCCTCTATCGAGCGGGAATAAGAGTTTTACCGTATTGTTACGTCCACGGTTACTAGACTGTCGTTACGTCAAATGAATTTTTAGCTTTAACTTTAAATTTAATTAATTTAAAATCTTCTGTTTATTTTCAAACTTAGAGATTTTAAATTATCAGTATTCAAGTGATTTGGGAATCTTAAAGCTTTATTCCAAAGTACCAAAATAAAAGCATCACGTCCCAAAGAGTCCATTAAATATAGACTATAAATGTTAAATTTTTAGACCTTAATAACGTTTTATTGTTGTACCAAACCAAAGTCCTACGATTTTATTTACTTAACAAATATTTACTTATATATTCCTAGTAATAACTAAGACTTTATAAGTGACATTTATATAAAATGTTTTACTCCAGATTCTAAAACAATAATGAGTGCTTCTTACAAGATAGCATAATTTGTGTATGAGATGCCTTGTCTTATGAATCTTTTTTACTGCTTATGTTATTGATATGAGGCTATTAACTCTGATAAACATATTTAACTAATATGTAAATTAATATAATATATTCAGGAATGTAATATAAATAAATACATAAGGAGCCTAAATTCGATACGCTTTTAATATTTATATGAACAAAGCGCTTTCAACACACGTATATAAAACAAATACTCTTACAGTAATGCAATATAGGAGCTATCGTAATAAGAAGAGAATGTACCACCACATATCTTTTCTCGCCAGTTGATAGAGTTTCTGCATTCTCTATTAAGTGCCTTTCCGGATATCTACCAAGTGTCTTTCCGGATATCTACAAAGTGTCTTTCTGGATATAAGTGTCTTATCGGATAAGTTCCTACTTCAGCACCGTTGGAAATTTGTGCTACTGATTGCATCAAAAAGTTGGATTTTATGCCATATGTTGCATTAGAAAGGTTTATGTTTGTACGTTTACTCGTACAGAAGATATTTAGCCGTTTCAAGACTTCTCAGTACTCCGGTAAAAATCGGTTCATTTTTAAAAGCGCGGACAGACAGACTACGAGTGATAGGATTCGCTCAAGCAATAATTTAGTTTTTTCAACACAAATTAAGTTTCAGGAATATGATTGGTAATATAAGTACCAAGAGCTGAACGTAATGGCTACCGGATTTTATGGGTTCAAAGTGTCCCATTTCCCAGTACAAGACAGCAGTAGCCATCATGTTACATTTGACTTTTATATTACATCTGTTTATGTCAAAACAAACGATTTTAATAACCAATTTATTTTTAAGGATCAATTTATTTCATTAATATTATCTTTTTACCTCATAGCTGTAAACGGTTTTAATAAAAAAACAGAAAATGAAGCCTTCTAATAACTCTAAAGTAACTTATATATATATATATATAAGATATATATATATATCTTATATATATATATAAAAATCTTGAGTCACGATGTATGTTGCCAATAAACTCCAAAACGACTGAACCAATTTCAATCAAATTTCACATGTATCCGTAATTTAGTCTAACTTAGAAGATAGGATAGTTATTATTTGAATTATTCGCTTATGTCGTGAATATAAACGAATAAAATGAAGAAAAGTTTTCAAAGCGCCTGCACATTATAACCTGCAATTACGAGATAGATACGTATATTAAACAGTGAAACACTATTTGAAGGCGCTAAGTTATGATGTATAATTGTCTAAACTAAATTTTTGGTTGAACTTAAAGGTTGAGTGGTAGACCACTTTGTAATAAAATACATTATGCATGTACAATACATTTTTGACATATTTTCTTGATCGTGACATCAAGGTAAAATCTACATCGGGGTTGGAAATATAATTTACTTCAACCAGAAATGCTCATACGCGGGCAAAACTTACGAAAAGCGTGCGAAGCCGCGGGAAACAGCTAGTATATATATATATATATATATATATATATATATATATATATAATACGTATACGAGATAGTTTTTTTAAAAGATCGTCAAGATCGTCAAACAGAAAAGTCGTTACGTTTCTCGTACCCGTTCATTCCAAAATGAAAAAGACAGGCTAAATGTCAAAGGATCCTAACATAAAGTACAATCATGTTTCTACATCTTCTCTGTACGCATTCGTAATGGAACTTGTGACGATTCTTGATTACAACTGCACTCCTCTGTACGACAATTTTTACATCAAACGGTGAGTTATGCTATAAAACATTTCATGTTTATACATAATGAATGTTCTAATAAATAGTGCTACCTCTAGTAATATAATATTGTAATTGGAAATGTAATTTGTAATGTATTTAGAACTATGGTATTTGTGTACTATCAGGAAGATTGTGTAACGCGAGTGATGATTGTCATGGATATAATGATGAGTGAGGTGTGGGGAAACAATAAGTAAAGACTTAAATTTAAATACATTAATGCTTTGAATATAATGGTCTTAAAATTTCATATAACTTTCAGCTTGTTAAAGAATTTATTTATTCTGTAATTTTTTGGTGATATCCTAATTACCTTTAACATTAACATAAAATATTCTTTAATGCCGAGTAAATTCTAATGGACATTTACCATCATTAAACTCGGTGTTACCTGTATATAAATTAAGGTTATGGAAAAATATCTAAAATGGATCAGTTTGTTCGCGAGATATCGTGCGGACAGACAGACAGACAGTAATTATATTTTGTACATCCCCTCTAGTGATAAATTTAATGGCATTTTCGTTAAATAAAATTAAATTGGATTCATGTGAATGAAGTCCGGCAACTCGAATCAACAAGCTGGCAATGTCGGTTCTATTTAATAGGAGACACGAAGGCATATTTGAAACAGATTTACTATTCTGTGAGTTTGCATGTAAAGATGAACATTTTTATCCTTGCAAAATACGGCTACAGAAATTACAAACACCTGAGCCACCTTAATCTTTATTTCTGATCGTTAGTGAAGCCTATTAAGGGCTGGAGAATGTGTATTTATATCTCGAGAGCGAACTGACTTATAACTTGTTCTGTAGAGCTTAATTCTTTATAAATATCATAGGAGTTGAATTATAATGCATGTTATAACATGGGATTCACCTGATTGTGTGAACATATTTATATTATTTTATTGGTTGTCCAATATGACAAAGAGTAAATCTTTAAATAATTAAATTTTCCAACAAATTGTGTAGGTTTACGAAATTTAATATTTGATTGTAACATGTTTATTGACCTCGAATATCCATAAGTGTTTCTATATAAAAATTTGGCAGTAATCATTTTTCTTTGTCCGCTGGAGTTTTAAACATTTCTTTTCTTAGTAATGTTGGTCTGACTTTGCAGGACACATCAAGCATAAAATGTTCTACTGGGCTTAAAATTTTGCATGTACCCTCAGCTTTTGACATAACGCGTAGTATATTTTACTAAAGAACACGATTTTACTATTTATGGTGCACGGAGAGTAGTAGTTATGGTTCAGCGTGTATTGGAGATACAACACGTTTAATACCTAAACGAATGAACACATGACACACAACCCGGTAAGATACAGAAGAATAGGCCATAACATTTTTTCAAAATTTTTTGGTTTGCAAAATGTAACCATCTTGATACACTAAACAAAACATGTAATAGTACTGAAATTAAATTTAAACTGTATTGTATATTTGAATTTCCCATAAATACGAGTACTCAGTAATATTCTACCACCTAGTTATGTAGTTTTTCAAAATATTAACCCAAGAATCGTTTAGATAAAATACGCCATTCAAGTACTTCTATAACACAAAGTTATATTACATAAATTTTACATTCAATTAGGACAAAACATAAGCAATAATGGCAGATAAAAATGTCCTTGAGTTATCTGTAACATTACGTATCACATTTACTCTGATATTGTTACAGAATTATCAATGATAATGTCCGCCTACGTCTAAAATAAGATTACGAAACACATTTTCAAAACATTTTCATCATAATAAATAAATAATCAGCTCAATATTTCTAAAATTTACCAAACTTTCAAATATATAAAACTAGTAGGCATTCCGTACTCTTCATAAATAAAACATCACACACTCATTGAGCTACATCGAGCTCATACTATAATATGAACTACATGTAATCTGAAGATCAGAACATACGACACAATCAAGTATTGTAATATTATACAGTCCAATGAAGTTTTGTATACATTTTGTGCCTAAGTTATGTTACCTTTAAGCTATTAAATATTTCTTAATTCCATGTTCTAAGCAATTCACAATTATCACAATTAAATTTTGCACAATAATAGTTGAGTCATATTAATAGACTACATTGTTTAAAACATTATACATATTCCTCTATGCATTTCATGGAAATACTATCTTTGTACCAGTTATCCATTTTAATATATTTGGTCTCAAGTGGTAACATATTTTGTTAACTAGTTTTAAATAAACTTTATCAATATGCTTATTAGCTTGTTAATATTAATGAAAAACAAGGGATTGTTCGTTTTTCAAAAACATCTTTTCTCCTAGGGATCCAACAATTATAATTGTACCAATTAATAATACTTTTATTTATTATTTGTTAATATTTTGAACCATATAAAATATATATATATATATATATATATTTCTTAATATTCCAAAACCGTACATCTTACATTTTTAAAATTTAATAGTAATACTCTGACGATATCAAATGGATGTAAATTATTTATAGCCTATTGTGTAATTATTCATTATTCATTTATATTTTATATGAATATACTAAATGGAACCAAATGCATGATCCAATCTGGTATGCAGCTTGATATGTAAATGTATCGCATAAAATCTTTCTTTTCCTTTCTTTGGGATGATTTAGATAGAATATTCAATACAGCTCCAGTTATTTGTATATTTAAAATAATGTTTGTGATATAGTAACTAAAACTAACACCTAGTTCAGAGCAATAACATATTTAATTTTTCTGCAAATTGTTACACAGTAACATGTTTAAATAAACCTAATTAATATCATCGTAATACTGCACTTTGGAGCTGGCCAGACAATAAAGTGCGTATTGTATTGTAGAGCATCTCGCAAGATTTCTATGCTACAACTGATAACATAAAGAATATTAAGAATAAACATTCTTTTGATTTCAGATAAATTCCAACAGCGTTTTTAAAATAATGGGTTTATAAAATATAGCAGTGGTGTTTTTGAGACTATTCAGCAAAATTTTTAGAGTTGACGATTCCTACCAGCGGTAATCGAAACGTTTTAACCGTTTCTGTGGTAACAATCTACTGTTTGTGCAAATGAAGTCTAAGTACCTTTCTGGTCTTAAAACAAGAACTGCGAGTCCATTATGTCTTTCTAAGATAACTTTTATACAACACTGGCAAATTAAAATTGAAAAATTACAATGTCTGGTACACGAAAACAATGTTTTAAATTATATAGTTACAACAGTTACACTCTCATACGAAACAATATTCTATTAGCGTTTTGAATATAACCATCACTGTTTTGGCAAACTATAAATTGTTAGATATTGATAAAATACAATTACTTCTGATAACATAAATTTAATGGAAAAGAGACATATTTTGTATACTTCCACATAAAATTTATTAAAGATAGCGCTTTCGCCGGTTAAGGCATCATCAGTTTGACATTGTTTACAGAAAAAAACATATGTGTAAAATAGAAGAAACATATGATAAAATAGAATAAAATTTAAAAAAACTAACTGTAAAGACCAAAAACTAATAAATTATAAAAGAATTATGTAGAAAAGTATGGTTTGCAATTCATAATTTTGGAATGGATTTCTTTTTTTTCACTAATGGTATAAAAAAATATCACTGAAATTTATGGAAGGTTGGGAAATACAATTATCTTTTAAAACTGTCATACACGCACTTTCAATTTTATTTTCTTTTAGTCCATGGAAGATTCTTTAAAAAACAACAACACTAGACGATTTCAAAATTTATATGATGATTTTCTTTTACTGCATGTTCAACTAATTTAGATTTTTCAATATCTACTAATTTGAAGACATTGCTTTTTGAAAATTGGAGTATTAAACCCAAAAATTTGGTTTACGGTATGTTGATGATGTATTTTGTGTATGGGAAAATAAAATTAACATCCAAGACGAATTTTTAAAACACATCAATTCAATTAGACCATCGATAAAATTTACTATTGAAAATGAGGTTAACAGTGAAATTCCGTTTCTTGATATTTTGATAACAAAAACAAAAAGAAAAACACAATTAAAACAACATTATTTTACAAGAAGACTTTCAGTGGACAGTACCTTAATTATAATTCAAATCATCCTCAACATGTAAAAATTGGATTAGTACAAAATTTGTTTCAGAAGATTAATAATTTGGTAACTGATAACAAAGATAAAATTTTAGGAGAAAATTATACTACAGAACTTTTGATTAAAAACAACTACCCTCCATCAATTATTGAACGAGCTAAGGCTAAAAACAAAATTTGCAAGCAAATTACCAAAACAGACAATCCTAAATATCTCACTACCGTAACTATTCCTTATGTAAAAGGAACATCAGAAAAAATTCGTAGAATAAATTATAAATTTAACATCCGCACTGTTTTTTTAAGTCCCAAAATAATATAAGAAGTTACTTAACAAAATTAAAACCGAAAAACAAACATCAAGAAACCAAGAATGTGATATACAAAATTGACTGTGGTTGCAACAAGACGTATATCGGCCAAACATCAAGACCTGTGGAAATTAGAGTAAAAAGAACATATTTATAATTATAAAAAAGAAAATATTGAAAAAATCTAAATTAGTTTGAACATGCAGTAAAAGAAAATCATCATATAAATTTTGAATCGTCTAGTGTTGTGTTTAAAGAATCTTCCTGGACTAAAAGAAATAAAATTGAAAGTGCGTGTATGACAGTTTTAAAAGATAATTGTTATTTCCCAACCTTCCATAAATTTCAGTGATATTTTTTATACCATTAGTGAAAAAAGAAATCCATTCCAAAATTATGAATTGCAAACCATACTTTTCTACATAATTCTTTTATAATTTATTAGTTTTTTGGTCTTTACAGTTAGTTTTAAATTTTATTCTATTTTATCATATGTTTCTTCTATTTTACACATATGTTTTTTTCTGTAAACAATGTCAAACTGATGATGCCTTAACCGGCGAAAGCGCTATTTTAATAAATTTTATGTGGGAAGTATACAAAATATGTCTTTTCCATTAAAACCAACTTACTTCCACCAAGGATTACAAAGCAGAAAATGAAAAGCTCTTGGAAGAAAGCGACACGGGACGACTATGTGTTTTTGTACAGGAAACTTAAAACAAAACAAAGATTATGCACACAACATATTTGGTTCAATAACCAATGCCGTAAGTTAAATATATTTCCTAATTATATCCAAATCAAAATTAAACTCTAAATCTCCGTTCATCAAAATCTGCCTTATATAAGGCTAAGAAAGTATGGCTAACAGAAGAGATCAAACAATTTGTATCAATTGAGAGACAATGTTAGTTACATATCTTAAAATTATTCATGAACTACTCATTTTGAGATTACATCCCATTGAATTAGATATATATTTCAAGCAGAAACTTTTGATATTGTCAGTGATACGATTCATAATGTTTTTACTAAACAAGTATCAAAGATTGTAAGGCTTTGTAATGCCAATAAAATAATATGTCCTTTTTTCTGATTCCGAATTACCTTACTCCCGATAATAACCAGACAAATAATAATCAGTTTGTTCTTAATCTTTCTAACAAAATCAATGACAGATTGTGAGTTAAACTTGTTGAGCAAAGGCCTAAATTTTTTCAATATCAAATGGACACTTTTCATGCGTGGATATAGTTATGCCAACAGATTCAGCTGCTGCTAATCTATTACCTCCTGAACAGCAAGACTATTACCGGGCTTTGATCCGACAAACACTGGAAAATTCAAATAGACCTCAAAAGCAATCTTACTTTCACAGAGATTAGTGCTCTTAAATCGCTAAGAAATGATGAATCCATAGTAATTCTTCCTGCTGATAAGGGTAAAGTTACAGTTATCTTGGACAAGGAAGAGTATGATAGTAAAATTAATAAATTAGTTAACTGTGATGAATATACTTCAATAAATAAGGATCCTACAGTAAAAATTGAGAAAATTATAAAAACAGACACTAAAAAAAGCATGAAAATGAACTAGGTAAACCTCTTATTGTAAAATTAAGCCCTCAATATTCAAAGCCACCACATTTGTATGGACTACCAAAAAATTCACAAAGATTTAATTCCTCTTAGGCCAATAGTTAAGTTCCATTGACTCTCCTGTATCAAAGTTATCAAAATTTTTGTTACCTATTATTAGTCCCATTATTTGGACAAGCTAATTCTTACATCAAGAATTCAGAAGATTTTATCAATAAAATAAAAAATATTAATATTGATTACAGTGATATTATGGTCAGCTACGACGTAAATAGTCTGTTTACAAATGTACCTGTCTCTGAAGCTTTGTGTCTGATTAGACAACGACTTTCTAATGATAACAACTTCAGTATGAGAAACAACATTATCTATTAACTGTGTAATGTAATGGAACTTCTTACTGTATGTGTTAGCCACAACTATTTTCAGTTAAAAGATAGATTTTACAATCAAGGTATCCGGTTTACCTATGGGTGGTGTTCTCAGCCCAATAATTAGCAACATATTTATGGACCACTTTGAAGACATTGCTTTTGAAAATTGGAGTATTAAACCCAAAATTTGGTTACGGTATGTTGATGATGTATTTTGTGTATGGGAAAATAAAAATTAACATCCAAGACGAATTTTTAAAACACATCAATTCAATTAGACCATCGATAAAATTTACTATTGAAAATGAGGTTGGTTAACAGTGAAATTCCGTTTCTTGATATTTTGATAACAAAAACAAAAGAAAACACAATTAAAACAACATTATTTTACAAGAAGACTTTCAGTGGACAGTACCTTAATTATAATTCAAATCATCCTCAACATGTAAAAATTGGATTAGTACAAAATTTGTTTCAGAAGATTAATAATTTGGTAACTGATAACAAAGATAAAATTTTAGGAGAAATTATACTACAGAACTTTTGATTAAAAAACAACTTCCCTCCATCAATTATTGAACGAGCTAAGGCTAAAAACAAAATTTGCAAGCAAATTACCAAAACAGACAATCCTAAATATCTCACTACCGTAACTATTCCTTATGTAAAAGGAACATCAGAAAAAATTCGTAGAATAAATTATAAATTTAACATCCGCACTGTTTTTAAGTCCCAAAATAATATAAGAAGTTACTTAACAAAATTAAAACCGAAAAACAAACATCAAGAAACCAAGAATGTGATATACAAAATTGACTGTGGTTGCAACAAGACGTATATCGGCCAAACATCAAGACCTGTGGAAATTAGAGTAAAGAACATATTTATAATTATAAAAAAGAAAATATTGAAAAATCTAAATTAGTTGAACATGCAGTAAAAGAAAATCATCATATAAATTTTGAATCGTCTAGTGTGTTGTGTTTAAAGAATCTTCCTGGACTAAAAGAAATAAAATTGAAAGTGCGTGTATGACAGTTTTAAAAGATAATTGTATTTCCCATACCTTCCATAAATTTCAGTGATATTTTTATACCATTAGTGAAAAAAGAAATCCATTCCAAAATTATGAATTGCAAACCATACTTTTTCTACATAATTCTTTTATAATTTATTAGTTTTTGGTCTTTACAGTTAGTTTTAAATTTTATTCTATTTTATCATATGTTTCTTCTATTTTACACATATGTTTTTTTTCTGTAAACAATGTCAAACTGATGATGCCTTAACCGGCGAAAGCGCTATTTTTAATAAATTTTATGTGGAAGTATACAAAATATGTCTTTTCCATTAAAACCAACTTACTTCCACCAAGGATACAAAGCAGAAAACATAAATTTAGCTTAACTCTTTATTGAGGGACTTTGTAATGTCTGCTGTCCATTATGTGATTTAGCAGCATTGTAAATATTTCACTGTCATTCTGAGATTGATTCATTATCTGACAGCTAAACGAACTAATACATCTAAAGCAGAGGAACAGAATCACTTTTTACTATGTGACAGAAAGTTGATATCCGTATAATTATATAAAAAGTTTATTGTCGCTTGTAATATTAATTTAATACTTATGTAATCCAAATTTACATATGCTATAAATTAAGTAGGACTAATGTAGATCATGAAGGGATTTTGGAGTAGCTGTATTAAGTGAAAAACATCAAAAGTAGGATTTTTAAGTTAAAATCTACATT
The DNA here is from genome assembly GCF_021130785.1 of Homalodisca vitripennis. Lineage (NCBI taxonomy): Eukaryota > Metazoa > Arthropoda > Insecta > Hemiptera > Cicadellidae > Homalodisca > Homalodisca vitripennis. Next base: position 54,182 of record NW_025782457.1, on the reverse strand, counting down.
TACGGATGTTGGTAAATATTTAAATGAAAATTACAGCAGTAGAGATATCTAGTGGTTTCGGGAAGTTATGGAATAATAACATTACTAGAATCCTTTGCATTCTTTAGAGTAAATGAAACAGTACACATCTTCATAGAAACTAAACAACATTTTCTTGGATAAACCAGATCTTAAGAACACTTATTGTTAGTTTCTATAATTATACTTGATCAAAACTGTTCTCACTTTCATATCGTTTGAAATAAAATTCCCTTTAGTATGACAGACATATCGTAACATAAATATTCAATATATTTATTTAAGTTTTTGTGTGAAAGAATTGTGAGTAACCCTGAAACGTTTTAGAAGCCTTCAGCTTAAAAGTAACAGGTCTTAAATCTATTACTTACACCATTAGTGAAGTAACTAAAGATTCAACAAAATACCTTTGTACATGAACCATTATAGTTCCTGAACTAGAAAAATATTGAACGAATTCTACAAAAAGTAAATTTTTGCACTGAATTCTAGGTTTGTATTGATGCCGTTATTTAAAATGAAATACTAACAAAGAAGTTTTTTTATTAATACTTCAGTCAAGGTAAAGGTTATGGTTAATATACGATAACAGCATGCACGAACAAGCACTCGAACTCGGGCCCTTAAGTTAATAAGTTGAGACAGAATTAATCAGCTACAGTAGAAGGTGTCTACTAGGCATATTCTAGTAATTATTTCTGCAGATCGTGCCCACTAGATGTTAAAGTAAACCTTTTGCATTAATATACTATCATTAATCTTGCTTCATTGCATTAATGTTGCTATAGTGTAAAATTCTTGTCGTGAAACGGGAACTATTTGAAACTAAGTTTAAGCGAAAAGTTCTAAGGATTTGAAAATGTCCAGTACGCATTTATAACTGTCACACTTATATGGCCTGATTTTTGTTTCGTGTACTATGGGAGTGTACCTAACAAAGATAAATGAAACTATTGTTTTTTTGCTAAACTATTTACAGGTAAATAAATTATTAAATAATTTTAAACACAATTTAACACGTCTATTTTAGTATTAGTCATTCTTTATAAACTACTTTCAACTTTATGTTAGTATTTATGCTACTACCGAATACAGGGAAGATATCTATGATACATAGCTAAGAAAATTGTTTTCGTAATCAATTATATGATACTATGAACTATTTCAGATTCAAAATTCATAACATTATTGAATAGCCTACCTTAGAAAATATTAAGCCTATTCAGTATGCACGATTTAGGTATATGGGAAATTCAAAACAGCTCAAAAGTCAAATGTAACAGAAAACATACCATAACTTTTACGGAGAACGTACAGTGGGATTTATTGTGCATATTAATCATCCTAGTGCAAGGTATAAAGGTAGTGAAAATATCAAAAACATAAATGTCTTATTAATATTAATTAAGTTAGTATTTTTATAATTTGTATACATTATTATCTATTTGTAATCAATAATATTAATATCACTGGGAAAGTGATTTGTGCTGTGATAAATTGTCAATAAAACTAGCATGTAGACTACGTAATTTTGATGTCAAGAGATAGTGAGAGCAGAAAATATGATATACAAACAATAAAAATAACTCACTGTAGTTTCTGGTCCAAATCCTCTATATGAGCCTCACATCGCATTCCTTGTTCGCTGGTTTTCCGAGGTGCTGCGATTAGAGTGAATTTTGAATAGAGTATTGAGCAATTCAGAATATTTAAATACCCCAAACTTTTCTTCTGTTGATTCTATGGATATAAGTAATTTAGATGTGTACATCTGTAGGGGCCATATCAGCTGGATTCTTTCAAGGAAAATGTCCATATTTTATCCTAAGCAAGTGACGTCCTTTTATAATTATAGAAGTAACCATATAATGTGTTTATATTTATTTTCTGCTCTAGGACTAAAGCATCTACGAGTATAAGCAAAAAGCCTAGTGTTTTGTAAAATTGATGAAATCTATTCTCCAAAAATTAAATTGATCATCAGCCAAAACTAGATTTGGTGCGGTATATAATATAAGAATATAAAAATACTAAATGAGACAAATATATTTACATCATGAATCAAGAAGTAATTTTTACTGTATAACAAAAAATTAATATTCTTGTAGGAGTATGTAGAATCTTGGATCATTGGAAAAACGGTTTATTGTAGTATCACTATTATAAAGGAATACAAAATTTTCCAATATCACTATTTATTTTATGCAAGGCCTTTCTGAATCAAAGATGCCATCATCAGGCACTTCACAAATTTGTTGAAAAACTGTGATATTGGAAAATGTTGTATTCCTTTATATTAGTGATACTTATAGGAGTACTTATACTAAAACTTTATTTTCGCTTGTAAAATTAAATTCTTATGTAATCCAAATTCACAAATAGTATCCATTAAGTAGACCTAATATAAATCATTTAGTGATTTTGGAGTAGGTGGATTAAAAAATAAAACATCAAGAGTAGAATTTGTATGGCATAATCTATATTTTCAGATGTAGGTAAATGTTAACATAAATATTACTGCAGTAGAGATACCTGATATTTTGGAGAATAAATATATAATATGATTTTTTTATTCTTCCAAGAAAATGACTCAGCACACATTTCTATAAAAACTAAAAACTAGTTTCTTGGAAAAATAAGATCCTAGGAACACAACTTATTCACAAGATTCTCTAAATGTACATGCTCTATACTGTTATTACTTTCAGATCGTTATCACATAAAATTCCCTTTAGTACGAGAGAGATGTCGTAACATACATATTTAAACATTCATTTGAGTTTTTTGTGAAGCAATAGTGAATTTCACCGAAAAGTTTTAGAAGACGTCTTTAAGGCACATTCTGGTAATTCATTAGCAAATGCTCACTAACTACGCAAGTACACCTTTTGCAATAGTAAGGTGTATTTAATATCGCTATATTACATTAATATTGCTATATAATGTAGTTATTGTAATGAAACTTGTTACAGTTTTTTTGAAAAGTTAATAGTTCATATTATTTTTTTTTTTTATAAAAGACACACACACACACACACACACACACACAAGAATCCATACAAGAAGAAGAACGTACACCCATGCAATTTTGATAACTTACAATAAACATATATAAATCAATAGATTTAAAAATTAAGAAAAACTAGCAACCTATTTTAGAGTTAAAATTAACACAAAACAAATTATCATACATATAAAATAAAAATACATAAACTATTGTAAAATTTATTCATCAGATAAAAATAATAATTTCTTTAGACCAAATACCACAGAATTAATTAAATCTTAATATCAAGGATATTCTTATGCTAAGTAAGTTTACAACACCTGGAGTTATAAAGTGAATTTAGATCAGCTGGTGACTTTACAATCCTTTGAATGATGGCTTAATAGGAGACTGAGAAGAAGCATTACTCATCAAATTTAATAAACATTTGAGTTATTGAAAACAGTAATACTTTTATTATTTGCATTAAATTAGTGAATCTCGATTTTTGAATTCAAGAACAGAAAAGACGTTTACTAGATGATGAACACTTGAATATTGGATGACAACCAAAACTCTCAGATCTGCAAAGATTACTACTACCAGTATTAAATCTACACTAAGCCGACAAGGATGATTGGAAGATGAATAAGTGTCAATGGAACGTACAAAGTAAAACTGGATTTGAACTCAAGTAAGATATACTTAATTTATGATCCAAATTTTTTTCAAAATTTAAACTTTTTTTGTATAAATTCAAATTTAACATGTACCTCAATTTTTCCTATGTTGGATATATATTTTTTTATGTGCCCATAGCAGTATAATCCACGAAACCCTGTACGTGACAAATAAACGCAATAGCAAATATTGTAAATCAAACGTTTATTTATTTATATCAATAGCTAGTTAAGCAAGGGCAAAGTACGGGTTAAATAATTAAATAAATCAAAAAGAAAAATATAAAAAAACTAAAATAATAGCGAAACATGTTAAGTATTTAAAAAAGTCAGTGGAGTCCAGTACGGAATTCTTACTGTAATACTAAAATGAGTAAATTTTTTTTTCTTCTAAACTGTTCAAAAGTATAGAAATTATTACATGTAAACATTTATACATATTTCAGTTGGGCTTTTTTAGTAATAACCCGTCATTATTCACTACTTTGAACTCACTGTTAGTATTTATGCTACTACCGTATACTGGGAAGTTAGCTTTGAGACATAGGTAAGAAAATGGTTTTCTAAAAAGATTCTATGACTCTATTAACTGTACGAATCAGATTCAAAATTCATAATTTCGTTCAATATCTTATAAAATATACAGCCGATTCTGTATGTACGATTTATGTACATGAGAATGAAAAACAACCCAACGGGAAAATTTAACCGAAAAAGTACCTTACCGTTTATAGAGAACATACCAGTGGGATTTATTTTGTATAGTAATCATACCAATGCAAGATATGTGATAAAAAGTTTAGGAAACTTAAATTTCTATTTAATTTTAATCGCGTTAACAATTTTAGAATATATTTTTATAGGTTATTATTTATTTTAAACCACAATAAATGCACTAGTATAGTTATTTATGCTGCCATAAATTGGCGATAAAAATAGGATAAACTACGTGCTGTTGATAGTAGGGGAACACGTAACCTCTATCCATCCCATGTTAATTTTGCCAACTTTATGTACCCTTTTCTCAAAAACTATAAAAAATGTGTGCTTGAAATTTTTACCCTATGTACTATACACCTGTTTGTACACATTTATAACTTTTTGTAATAATTGGTTCATAGTAGGAGTTTTGTTAATTTTTTTGTAAGTGTAAACAAAATTATTTAAAAAAAATATATTTTAATTTTGTAAAAAATGCTTAGGTATAATTTACAACAACCAAAATTTATAAAAATGTAGAAAGCTATGACATACACAACAACAAAAACTGTATCTTGATATCTTGTATGGTTGCTGAGAAAAAGGTACATACATAATAAAAAAGTAAACTTTCGGAAAAACGCAAAAGAAAGAAAACAAAGAGAATTTTTGACATTACTATTTATTTAATACGATCCAGATGCATATGATGGTTGGTCTGGCCCCTCTTCCTCAGCATACAACTCCTACAGTTTCTTTTTAGATAGTTGTTTTGACTGTCTGACTTTTTTTTAATTTCTGCATTTAGTCGATCCGCTCTCCATATGCGCTGGTCATCAAAGGTTTTGAATACTTTTGCAGAGTGTTTTCCAACTTGAAGGCCCAAATTATTCAGAACCAAGCACTTGCTGATGTTTCCTTTGTTGAAGGCACTAACTGCATTATAAGCCCCCAGTTGAAGTGTTTTTAGTTGAACAAATGTATTCTTCGGAATTCGGTTCCATACTACATTGTTGAAGGATTCATTGGGGTTCTGGCTTTTTCCATGCAAGCATTTTTGTAGTAAATCAGGTGCAGCTAGATCCTTGTATATAGGCTTTACAACCTCCATGATAGCTTCAGGCAGATGAAAATGTGAAGTATGGTCATATTTTTCTTTATTTTGCTGATATTTACACCATGATGATTATCCTTTAGGACACAGCCCATGGCTTGGTTTATCTTTAGATGATATCACATGGAAAAAGCCAGCCCATATTTCCTGCTTCATATCTTCTAAAGTTTTGTTAGTGTTTCTTATTATAGCAAGGCCATAAAAGGTTTGTAATTTGGTAACGGCAACATTGGTTAGGCGGCCACGACCAGATATTGTCTTATTATCCGATAACTTTGTGTAACCCATTTTTATTTTCAAATTTCTGTCTTGTGCCCATCCGTTTTTGCACATGGCCTATGCATTCTAGTTTTTCTATTTTTGAATCTCCATATAGGGCTTTATAAGATTATAATATATCTTACCATAACAAACACACAACTTTGCTGCTCACGACTAGCCCATGAGGAAAATTTCTCAGTGTATAGCAAACTTCAAAAAATTGTTTCAAGCATTTATACTTATCATATTTTTATAATTTATACATCATTTAAAACAGGAAAAAGAGTAGAATCATTTTAAATTATAACTTAAAAATTGACAATTTTTCGATTTTTTGGTTACACGGTTCCCTTGAGATAGTGAGACCAGAAACCTATGAAAAATAAAAATAACTCACTGTAGGTCCTGGTCCTAGTCCTCTCTCTGAGCCTCACATCGTGTTCCTTGTTCGGTGGTTCTCCCAGGTGCTGCGATTAGAGTCAATTTCGAATATACTACTGAACAATTCAAAACATTTAAATATACCGAAACTTTCTACAGTTGTTTCCATGGATATAAGACCTTTCGATGGGTACTTCTGTAGGGGACATATCAGCTGTTTCTTGAATAAGAGTCCATAAGTTATCCTACGCAGGTGACGTTCTTTTATAATAATAGACATAACCACAAGATTTATTTGCACTTATTTTTTAGTCTTGTAGCCAAACATTTACGAGTGTAAGCCAACAGCTTTGAGTTTCGTAAAAGTGATGAAAAATTTCTTCCAAAAATGAAATTGATCGTCAACAAAAATTATCTTTGATGCGGGGGTTGTATTAAAAGTTATAGTGAGGTAAAAAAATATTAAGCACTATGTTTATAAAAGTTATTATTTTATTAAAACCATTTAAATCCAACTGAAATACTCGTAAGTGATAGTGATATCACTGTCAGCCAACAATATGGAAAGACTAAATTAGCCATTTTCAGGCAAATATTTGTTAAAACCGATATTTTCAAACATTCCAATTTTTATATATTCAAAAGTCTAACCTACGAAACATTAAACCTGTAAATAATTCTTTATAAAATATAATAATTTACTAATCCTTATGTTTTCGCCCAACCTTGGCCATTAAGCGTTCTCCCCGTTCCCTATTCTGACATGCTCTCTGGGTTTGGGGTTTGTAGTAATTACGCAGTTCTACACACCTTGCAGCAATACATGGAACTAGGTGTTGATTGGACACTTCTGTTACATTACTTTTAAAACTTGTTTGTATTGTAACTTACTTTAATCCAAATAAGGGCTTTTAATCTGAAAATTAGAGTACAGTAAAAAGCGTCCTAAAAAGTGTTAATTTACAATAAGATAATTATACCAGATGACGTATTAATAAAGTCCAAAATGGAATGTTTTATAACTACGAGTTACTATTTATTTATAAACAAACCTCTAAATTTAAAAACAAAATTCAATTTCCAAAGCTATATATCTTGAGTTCTTTTACAGCACACTTTATTATTGAAATAAATACGTATTATATTTATTAGTTAATACATCGCATACGCATGTAAGAGGTATAAAATTAATTTTAAACACATTAGGCAGTAATGCCGGTTGTAAAACTGAAGTTAAATTACTAGCTTCTCCGTCAGTTATTGGAAACTGAGGTGAGAACATTCCATTGTAATTAGTAAACGGTTCTGTAACTTGGGAAGATGATACAAAATTACTCTGATAACTTTAAGGAAAACTTGTTTTACTCTGATAACTTTAAGGAAACTTGTTTTCCGGAATGTCATTTTAACCAGGATTTCTATCGCATACGAACAATTTTCGTATAAATATACCTTAATTACGAAGATGTAGTTATTTCTTATATTCGTTTTAGTTTTTCGTTTCAAAAAGGAGAGACCAATCCCCTTTTAAGCCTTATTCTGTCGGTCATCCTCATGGGCCACTGGCCTGTGCGAGGATCTTATCAAACAGAATAAGGGGGAGAGTCGATACAGTACAAGATTGATGGTACTGATAAAAAGTGCAAACGTCAGATACAGGATTTGAACCTGCGTTATCTCTAACTCAAACCCAAAGTCCAACGACTTAGACCGCTCGGCCATCGACACTCCCAATGCCTATTTGTTATGAACTGTCAGTAGAACATAATATAAATCACATGCTTTTGACACCATTGCAACTAATAGTTAGCAGCCATCACATTGAATATGCTTTGTAGATAAAATCATTGACGGAGGTATTTCTTAATTTAATTTCAAAGAGAAAACTGCTAAATATCTGCTGGAGACATTAAACCCCTATTATAATTCTGAACTGTGATGGTCTTATGGTTTCACGTTGCAGTTCTAAGTCACTTTCCTTGTAATTTTACTATATTACAACTTTTATTTATGGGTTTGTGTTAAAATCCTCATTCCGCTATGAATTTTCTGTGGAAACTTGGATCTGTGTAGTCTATTTTAGTCAAGATGTGGAGGTTCAACGATCAGCTTAACTTTTGTGGAAGGCGGTATTCAGAAAAGGTCGAGTTAGGTTTAGAAAGATCTTACTCGCCACACATCTCTCTGACTGTTAGGATATTCTTCTAGGTCCTGCATGTTTGGCAATTAATTGTAGTCCTGATGGTTCCGTTTACTCATATGGCCTGGATCTGGTAAGTTCCTATTCTTGTCTTACTAAGGCAAGAAAGAATGCAAGGCTCATGGATATAACTTATGTGATTTTCACGAAAATTATTCCCAGCATCATCCATGTCACAACATGAGCATTTTCATTTTTCAGTTATTCGATCTAGGCAACACACTGGAAAGGTTTTGACATTAGTATTATACTCGTATTTCCTTTGCAATACAATTTTTCAATACTAGCCTCTAAATTATGCATTGGGAATTGGCACTATACTCTAGACTTCAATTGTTACTGCTTGGTAGCTTGAAACTTTAGGAGAGGAGTGTTCAGACGTCTAACATTTAAAAATGGGAAATTTTCACAAGTGTCATTCGTTATGTGTCATGTTGTAGTCTTCGCTAAGGTTGCATGCACAATGTCAATTCTATAGCTCAATTCATTTTCGAGATGTCCTGTGGACAGATATACAAATAGTCATACAGGAAGAAATATTTACATCCACGGGAAAAGAGAGAAATAGTGTGAGCTTACTAAGTGATAGGCTTTTACGGCGCTCAGCCTAATTTCCTGGTTGGACTAGCACCATAATATAATTCTTTCTTGTCTATGTAGATTTTATGTTGTCTCAAGAAAGATTTTATAACGTTACGGAAATACAATTTCTAGTAAGCAAGCGAGTGTAAGAGTGAAGTCATACATTGCTAATAACTAGTAATACTGACCACAATATATTATAATTTCTATTTACTATATGAATAAACGTGTGATTATACTCTCACATGTTAGTACACAGATTGATGACATATTTATTGATAAGTCTATTTTGTTGCTTCTATTATGGTTACATATGAGAAAAAAAATACTTGCTAACGCTCAGCCAAATTCGTTCGATTGCCATGCACTAATATCAAAGACAGTAACGCAGCTATGGTTGGAAAAGCTGCTTCTATGTCAGTGTTGAGTTTTGCTCCTGTTTACCTCTCTATTACGTGCAGCAACTGGAATAAACCGTCTTCCACACAAGCAAATCTTACGTGCAATCAAATCTTCCGAACATTATACAGGTATAGTGAGAAGATATGGTTCATTGAGGAAGGCATTGAGTGTTGTGAATGTGTCGAACGATGTGTGGTTTTCGTTTTCGTCGCCGACTATTGTTTTATTCCTTTAGACGAACATAAATCGAGATGTAAGAAGTCTGCAAGAGCATCGGATTGTATAAGCTGCACTAAGAGGCAGTTGAACTGAAACTAAACTCAACATACACCTTGAATCAGCCCTCCACACCATATCTGCGTTACGGAAGACTAGGTAGCTCCATTGTGCTTTTGGATCGTGTCAGTCAACATCGTAGTGCTCTCAGTTGTGCACCTGATGAGACATGAGGATACTGGGTGCGTTATGAAAGTAATGAGCATTTTCTAAAAAAAACAAAAATGATTTATTAATGTGATTGTTATTAATGAGCAACATACTTCAACATATTGTCTTTCTGCATCAATACACCAGCGTAGTCAATTCTGCCACGCTTGGAAAGCACCATGGAACTTCTAATAAAACTAAACAATTGTTATCTGATTACCCTAACACATACATTTTACTATAAGGATCTTTATAATCTTAACTACAAGGATTCTAATAAGATTTTTTCCCCGTTTCCGATCTATGTGCTACATTATTAGTGTTTGGATGCAATATCCAGAGACACTGTTCGACATTACATGTTATATTATTGCGAATTATTCTATAATAGCTTATATTATAAATGCAAACTGTTTTGAAGATTTTTTGATGTATAATAATCAATCTAACCCTATTGGGCAAATTTTAACTAAACTTAAAAAGATCATCACTTAGATACAAAAAAAACTTATGCGTATTTGAATTTTAAAGTATTCCTTACAAATGTTTACGAATTTTTTATATTATTTAATAACTTAAATGTGAACTGAATTTTAAATTTAACAATATAGTATTTCTCTGCTAACCGTGTGACAGGACGCTGTGTATTTAAGTATTTTGTATTTCAATATATAAATATTATAAGTCATAGTAAGATGAAAATTGTAATAGGAAGTACAATACATTATTTATATAGATGGTAGCAATGCCATATAACACCAATTTACATATTCTGCTATCTTACAAAATAGTTATGTTTATTTTGTTGGACATTTCCCATAGAGTATATAATAGTCGAGTGTATCAATAGGTAATAAATTTGCAGTTTAGATAATCCTGTACAACAATTTATCATCATGCGATAGAAAATAATTTCTTATAAATTAATGAAATTTGTAGCTCACAAAATTGTATATATATATATATATATATATATATATATATATATATACAATACCCCAAATTACGTTTGAGACACCGGATAGGTTATTATTTAATTAGTAAGTAAGCTTCTCAGGTAACAAAGGCGCATTGTGAGAGAATCTTGTTTACTCGTATCATCATTCGGTAGTAATAAATTCCTTACGAAGCCTTAAAAGAATGGAAGCTCACAAGTGAGTAAAATATCTAAAATTTATGATTTAACTCTTCAGCTCCCAAATGGCACAGTGTCCATTGTCAGCTTTTGTAAGCTCTGGGAGTAAATGTATTAAAACAAATTTGTTAATTTTTAGCCTACATGTTGTGGCATTGTAAGCTAACTAATATAAAGTAGAGCGCAATTTATAAAATAATTATATAATTAAATGAACCAATTAGAGGATGTTGTTTTCTTTCTAATTTTTATATAAGAAATAAAAGAACAAGACATTTTATCATGCAGACGCGAGATGCCTGCTCATACACTGTATGGATAATAGAACAGAATACATAGTGGAATTATAAATATACTAGCATTTATTGGTACATCTATTAATCAAATAAGCAACAAATATATTTACTGTCTAAAATAGTGGCATGATGAAATCGTAAAGTATTGATTACTTTTAGTAATAAATTAAAAACCCAAGTATTACAATTTAGTTACATTTACAAAACTAAGGTTATTTGCATAAACAAACCTTTATCTTTACTGGACAAAATATTAAAGTTTGGTAAATATTCATTTGGGCTTTTAATTTATAATCAAATGTTAATAACTCAAAATTTTAGCATCTAACTACGTTATAAACGGCTATTATCCACTATACACTTTAAATCAGAAATCGAAAAAAAGGAATTTTCAGATATATACTTATGTCCAAAGAATGTTTATTTAAGTGTTAAACCACAAAAGATAACTCATTAGAATTTACTATTAATATTTTTGAATGTAATTACATTTGATATCAACATTTAAAACCATCTTTTCATAAATTAAATACGGTTCCAGTTTTCTTGTATATGAAATTGTAAATCCTACAACGCATAATGTCTAAAATTGGAAACGTATATAATTTTCTTGCTTATAGTTTTTATACGTCAAATAAATGTACGAGATCACAGAGTATGGCATTGATCTGTGAAACCCCCTTGAACATATCTTTTGTTGAAAACATTTTGTTCCTGAAGGATTTTTAACGGAAAATCGTTGAAGTAGTTCTGAAATCATGTGTAATTCACCATATACATGAATCAGCATGATAACCTTACTACTCATTTATAACGTAAGTAGAGAAGGCAGTTCCTACTGATGTGGGTAAACAATCCAACTAGTCATAAACTAAATATTATCATGCACAAACGTAACAGATTATGACAACCATCTAAGACAGTAACCGTCAGTTCAGAGCTAATTGCCAGTCAGGATATCGTTAGGATGCAAGCCAATCCGACCCAGTATTTATCCACAACACAAAAACCTCAAACGTTAGTATAGGTCTATTCCCATAGATATAAAGCAACTGTAATAGCTTCGGCTGAAGACCAAAAGACCAAAAGACCCTCCGTTCAGAAGCCTGCACTATATTAGTAACCATATTCCCCTGGCAACAAACCCTTCCAGTAGTGGTCCCCCACATGTCAATAACAACAATAGGAACTTCACTTCAACTTGACTTGGCATCAACTCGCTGATAGAGCTTCCTCGACAAAAAAGGACCGATGCCCCCCCCATTATGTCCTCTTCCACATGTGACCAGGGCAGCCTGGGCCGGGTTAACACAAATACAATTCAATCACACCAGTTTACTGCTCCCTTTAGGGTTTTAGTAAACTTATTAGACGTGAATGCCATTTTAAAATTACCAGTCTCAAGAATTATCATGTAATCTCATCTGTATATACCTGTGGGAAAATACCACTCCTGTTACAGACCTAAACAGGTCGTCCATAACAAGGAGAAAGGACGCCATCATTAAGAGAGACTTAAGTGGTTCGTTCACCGATCTTTCACCCCAAATATTGGGTTTAACGTTTCTAGATATAAGTAGGAAATTAAGATCGTAAAATGTCTTTAATGTTGAATTTTAAATGTTCATGAAAGTTTGAGTTATTTCATTATGGACATAGAGATTCGGGAAAAAAGTAAGAAAAAGTTCCAGTAAGGTGTCAACGTTTTTGATTCCAGAGACATTTTTATTATTTTCTTGGTAAAAAGGATATTAATTTTACCCATTTTTCATTTCTTAAAAGTTCTCTTGGAATTTAAAACATGCTGAGAATTGTTTATAGTATTAGATAATAAAGAAACCAGAGCAGTTTTTATGGTTTAAGGGAGATTTAGAAAAAAATTAGTAAAAAAGGGTCATTCTATTGAACTCTATTGCTTCATGGACTTAAAACTAACAACATTAATGGAATTACACGTATGTAAATGTTTAGAACTAATAAACACTTGTTCTGACCATAATAAGTGCTTTATATCCTGATGTGATTAAAATACTAGTCTCAGAACTAAAACGAGTAATAGGCGACTTATAATATATAATAAATGAATGAAAAGTACAACTCGCTGGAAAGTTCTAAAATTTATTGATGCTGTTAAGAAATATACATTATAAAGAAGTTGTGTACTGGAGTCATTCTGGTATTGCTGTACTTTACGAGGGTGTCCTTTCAATTTAGAAGTTCAGCAGACGCATTTGTGTACGAATTATTTATTTTTGTTTTCCACGACACGTAAGTTTAATTATTATTAGTGATAGCAAGGATACTATTAGAATATGGGAATGAAATCTAAGTAAGAAGTTTTACTACTGCATCATTTTAATTTGCTATGTCTTATCTCTTGTATTGTGGATGCGTGCTCTGGTGGATGTTTACGTAACTAACGGAATTAACTAGGAATTGTAGACTATATCTTTCTTTAAAATTATTTGAAACCGTATTTTAAATTATTGAGTTTTAAACATCAAATGTGGTGTAGTTATGTATTACTAATGTTACTCAGATAACGTACTCTAATTTAAACTAAACATAATATTTAGCCTAACAAAAAAGTCCAAACAGTTGCTCGAAGACGTACGTTAGAACATTCATCTCATAAAATATTAAATATTTGTCATCAACTATGGAAAACAGTTCCAAAACTGCTGTGACGACTGGAATTTGGAAAATGATTGAACCCAATTCTCCCTGCACGCTATGGGTACAGAGAGGATTAAAACAGGCCAAACAGAAGTTTAGTAGCTTTGTTTAAAGAAAATCAGTGAAAGTCATTTCTCCAGGCCGCCCTTGTCGCACGATGCGCTGGTAATCTTAAAGTATGGAATCGGAAAAACCCTTCGACAACGATACAGAGAGGTTAAGGAAGGAATTCCCCCTCTCCCTTCGTCTGCAGACCCGTTTGCTAAGAGTAGTCGTGTATTGAGGTCACCTCCTTCGCGACCTCATAGCGAGACTCCGCCTTCGGCATCTCTGCAGGCCATGGCTTCCTGTACCCCACAAGAGACGAGTACACCGGTTGTCTCTGATGAGTTTCAGTCTGAGGAGTCAGAGGTCAGGAAATGTCTTTTCCTTTGGTTTCCCCCGATGGGAAGAACATGGAGTATGCGACGGACACGATCTTTACGGAAGTAAAGGGGATGAAAGACGTTCTTCTCGACATGAGAGCAGCTACGTCGAGACAGAAGAGCCTAAGCACGGCAGTCAGGAACGGCATGATCTCTCTGGAGTCGTCTCTAGATCTGATCGATACATTTTGGCAGGTCTGGAAGATATCGATGGAGAGACTGCAGAGAGAAAGCTGCGAAAAAGAGACTCAGGCCCCATCACCATCTATGGTGGCAGCAGCCTCTACCACGACTGGGAAACGAATGGCCGGAAGTCCCCCTGAACATCCAAGGGAGGGAAAGCGGCAGATAGACTCCGGAGCGCCTGCTTCTGTCGACGCGACAGAAGAGAGCGAGTTTCGCCTGGTAGTCTCAAAAAAGAAAAAAAGAAAAGCGAAGGCTCGATAAGAGCGGGAAGAGGCAAGACCTACCTCTACCTCCTCCCCCACAAGTAAAGAAGCCGGAGAAACTCCCGCGTTCCAGGCCTGGGAGGCAGGTGGTGATTGTCAAGCCTAAAGCTGGCAAGTCATAGGCCGAGATTCTTGGGGCAATTAGGGCTGGAGTTACTCCCGAAGAGTCGGGCACCGTTGTACGTCACATAAGAAAGACTGCCACTGGAGGAGTGTTACTGGAACTTGCAAAATGCGACGACAGAAGGAAACTCCAGGAGGTGATACAGAAGGCGGTGGGTGATAGGGGCGATGTTCGCTCCATTGTTCCTAAGGCAAGGCTAGAGGTCCTAGATCTGGAGGCCTTGACCACCGAAGCCGACATCTTGGACGCCCTAAGCAGGGAGTTTCCTGTCCTTGGTGGCGAAATTAGGGTTTCCCTCTTCACGCCTAACCGGCAGAAACAGAGGAAGGCCGTGGTTGAGCTGCTCGAGAGTGACTCCTTGACAGTACTCCGAAAAGGGAAGATCAAGGTCGGGTGGATCGTCTGTCGGATTCGGGGCCGTGTGGAGGTGGACAGATGCTTCCGCTGTCTCGGCTACGGTCACACCAGGAGGAACTGTTTCGGACCCGTTAGGAGCAGTAACTGCTGGAAATGCGGCAGCGCCGAACACAAAGCTGCGGTTTGCACGGGGGCTCCTTCTTGCGTCTTATGTACCGGAAAACCTGGAGCAAAGACGGATCATGTTCTTCAACGAAAACCAGCTCATCTTGATTTTACGATGGACTCGGCACTGCGGCTGTTTGGATCTCAGACAGTCGTTGGGTCAGTGTACTGAGTCATGGTTCCGGTGACGGTTATGCCTGGGTTAAGTTGAACAGCGTTACCATTTACAGTGTGTACCTCTCCCCCAATTACTCCGCGAGAGAGTATCTGGAAAGGTTGGAAGCGCTGGAATACAGTCTCCGAAACGTCCCTGGGCGTGTTATAGTGGCGGGTGACTTCAACGCCCGTGCGGTCGAATGGGGTATGCCCGTGACTAACGTGAGGGGAAGACATATTTTGGAGACTCGACTCGGAAGTCATGAATAGAGGGACAAGGCCGACCTTCCAAAGCACTGTCGGTGAGTCGACACCAGATATTACGCTGGTATCGGCCAATTAGTACCCTTTAGTAGCGGAATGGCGAGTGATGGACGCGTACACTGCTAGTGACCACGAGTTCATCGCATTCCATCTTATCGATAATCGGTTGCCGCGACGAGCGAATACCCGAAACACTCTTGGCTGGATTCTGGCTAAGCTGGACAGGGGAAAACTCGTCGCGCAGCTAGATCTTAGTATCGAGGCTGGTGTTCCGGTGTTTCAGAATCCACGGCAACAGCTGCGGTTGAGGCTTATATCGACTCATACATGAAGCTGATAGAAGACGCTTGTGATTCGTCAAAGCCTCGGAACCGACCTTCGGAAACGTCTGAGCAAGTCGCGATGCTGGCGTGAGCTCTGCCAGGAGATGTACTCGGACCCTTGGGGAAGAGGATACAGACTTGTGAGAAAAAAGATCGGAGGAATGGGGGCTAATAGCACGGAAATGCCATCTGGAATGATTTCGGGGATCGTGAAATCTCTCTTCTCCAGTCACCCTGTGAGGCAGGAGGTGAGAGTAGCGAGGCCGGTTGCAGATGTTCTAATTTTTACGGAGCAGGAATTTGTAGCAGCGGTGTCTACCATGCGCAACAAGAAGGCTCTAGGACCTGATGGCTTTCTAGCTGAGGTTCCGCAGGTTGTGGCGGCGTGTTATCCGCTCGTGCTGCTGAATATGTTTAATACACGTTTGGTAGCGGCTGTGTTCCCGTCGCGCTGGAAGGATGCTAGATTGCAGCCTTCCATCCAAGCCCGCGGGAGATCTCTCTCCCTGACAGCACGGCTTTCGAAAGCGACACTCAACTCTAAACGCCATTACAGAGGTGGTCAGTGCCGGCCAGCAAGCCGAAACAGCTTGTCACCAGGCTCGGCAGATTATGCTGTTGTGACGACGGATGCCTTGACGTAAAGAACGCGTTTAACTCTGTTCGGTGGGAGGCCATGCTAGAGAAGTTGCAGCGGGATTTCAGCGTGCCCGACAATCTCCTGGTCGTTTTGCAGGACTACCTGAAGTCGGCTGTTGTATGAAACAAAAGACGAATGGAGAAAGAAAGAGATCACTGCCGGTTCGGCTCAAGGGTCTATTCTCGGCCCAGACCTATGGAATGTTTCATTCGATGGCTTGCTCCGCCTCGAGATGCCCCACGACGTCTTCCTCGTGGGTTATGCCGATGACGTAGCTGCAGTCATCACGGCGAGGACTACGGACTTGGCACAGTTACGCCCTAATCAGGTAATGACTCGGGTCAATGCCTGGATGACGAGCCACGGACATGAGCTGGCGCTCGCCAAGGCCGAAATCGTTATGCTCACTCGACGGATAATCCCCACTCTGATCTCCATGAATGTGGGGGGTGTCGAAGTTCGGACAAGGACTGGGGCGAAGTACTCGACCGTGTACTCGACTGCCGTATTCGGTATTAGGAGCACATTCAGGCGGTGTGCGACTAAGCCTCTAAGGTGGTTATGTCTCTCGGCAGGCTGATGGCTAACACAGGAAGCCCTAGGTCAAGTAAGAGACGCCTCCTCATGTCTATTGTAAACTCAACCCTTCTGTATGGCGCAGAGGTTTGGGTGGGTGTCATGAGGATAAGGCGATAGCGAAGAGCAGCACTTAGGGTCGCCTGCGCCTACCGCTCTGTTTCCGGTTCGGCCGTGGTGGTCGTGGCTGGGGTGATTCCTATTGATCTGCTGGCCATCGACAGACAGATCGTCTTTCGGGAGGCTGCCGAGCGGGGTAAAGATGATGCCATGGCTGCTGCCAGGGTGGAGACTCTGCAGGTTTGGTAGCGGAGGTGGACGGAAAGTTCGGACGGTCGTAGGACCTTCCGTCCCATTCGAGAGCTTCAATCCTGAATATATCGTGGCACCGGGGAGATAGATTTCTATCTGTGTTAGTTCCTAATAGGGCACGGTTACTTTAGGAAGTACCTCTACAGGATGGGAAAAGTCAGGTCGCCTCGGTGTGCTTACTGCCCGGAGGAAGATGATGATGTTCATCACACCTTCTTAGCTTGCGGGCGCTTCACCGAGGCCAGGCGAAAGCTCGCCACCACAGTTGTCGATGTTTCGGCAGAGACCATTGTGGAGATGATGCTGCAGAGTAATGAAGCATGGAATGCAGTAACCACTCATGTACACGCGATCCTTCATCAGAAGCGTGAAGACGGATGCCTGGCTGACCCCTAGCTTCCGAAAAAAGTAGTTTTGTCCTAGATGGGACATACGACACAGCCTAGACATTTGAAGATGCCATAAAGATTGTTGTAAGACATAAGTTATAAATCGCTTTTTATAAACATATCTCTTATCTACTAGTCCAAAATTGTTCATAAATTACCATGATATAAGGATCGTTAGGAGAATAATTTGTAAACATATTATTTCTATACGCCTTTGGTACAGAGAGGATTAAAATTAAATTAGTATAACTTAGTAACTTTTCTACAGAAATAAAATGGATTTTGACTTAAATTTACAAAATTAGACTATAATTGAAGAAAATAATAATACAATATAGAAGTTATATTCCTTTGTAACCCAGAAATTATTACATACAAGCTCAATTATTCCAGTGTTTTTGTAGTGAATAACGGATTAGGATTTAAACTGTTTGGTGTATCAAGAGATAGAGAAAAATATATTTAAATAATAAAAGTAATTTATCCATGTGATACCTGATCCTGACCCTGGACCTGGTCCTGCTTCTGGCCATTTCATTGTGTTCCTAGTGGTGTGCTGCTAGTTAATCAAAATGTTTTAATTGTATGACATAAAACTGTTAACTGAACTAAAACATTAAAACACTTGTATCTTCTTTTGTTTCCATGGATATTAAATAATTTAAAGTAAAAACTGTTGCATTTCGGTGTGGTTTCATAATAAATTCTATTTTATCTTGACTAGCTCGTTTCCATCACGACGACAGTTAATCAAAACTCTAACTATTTGGTTGGAAATACATATTAGATTTTCAAGAGATAAACGTGTAAATAAAAAAAATGTTTAATTATTAATTACGACAAGATTTTAATAAAGAAATTCTTCCTTGCGTCCTTGGTAAAGATCAATTTATGGGCACAGTCTGTGAGACAGTAAATCGGGAAAGCGTGGATTAAACTATTGGGTTTTAGTAAACGAGCTGTTAAACCAAGTCCTCGCAGAAATAATGTAATCGTTTCAGGATTGCCTAAAAACGGTGAACAACACAATATTCGAACTAACCAGTTAGTGAATGTCATCCTGAGTAGACTCATATAATAAAACCGTCGCAATTTCTCATCTTACCCAAAACAAGACCTGAGTATGTAAAAAACCAATACTTTCTTAAAATGTTTTGTATAAAAATTTAAAACTTATCTAAGCTATTCTATTCTTAATTACTTCTTTTATGAACAACAGCCTACTACATTTATAAAAAACTGTACCTTTTCATACATTTAAAAATGGTACGAGTCATTTCAAACTTAATTAATAGGGAATTACAATATTATTTATTATAACATTAATATCGTGTTTTTAATCTGATATAGAAACTTAGTATTAATGAGTGAATTTTTAACATGTTTAAAAAAATACTAATACAAAATTATACAACCATAGCCGGCAATAATTACAGGTTGTATGGCAATGGGTTTATTTTCGCTCTCTGAATTGAGGGCATTGTCTTTAAAGTTAAATCTAAAACGTATCAAAAGATTGGAGTATTCTCCAGTAAATTTCGCCGTTACTTGTACTGTGATATCAGTCCACTGATCTGGCATTCTCGATGACCGGTCACAAGAGCCAAGGTCAGACAATCGATCTTGCACTGACTGTTTTACCCACTGCTAGCTGTAAGTCAGCTCAGTAGGGTTCGACGCCCAGAAAATATCGTGGTCCTTGTCCATCCTTATAGTGTATCCAATGACGTCGTCCACGCGAGGAACATCGTGTACGGCGTACTTCTTCAGTAAACAATATTAACACTGGCAGTTGGCTAGGGGGCCTGCTAGAACAAAACTCCCCGTCGAGATTGACTATAGCAGTAGACTAAGGGGCCTGCTATAACAAAACTCCCCGTCGAGATTGACTATGGCGGTAGGCTAGGGGGGCTGCTATAATAAAACTCCCCGTCGAGATTGACTATGGCGGTAGGCTTGGGGGCCTGCTATAACAAAACTCCCCGTCGAAATTGACTATTGCGGTTGGCTGGGGGGCCTGCTATAACAAAACTCCCCGTCGATATTGACTATAGCAGTAGGCTAGGGGGCCTGCTATAACAAAACTCCCCGTCGAGATTGACTATGGCGGTAGGCTAGGGGGCCTGCTATAACAAAACTCCCCGTCGAGATTGACTACGGCGGTAGACTAGGGGGCCTGCTATAACAAAACTCCCCGTCGAGATTGACTACGGCGGTAGACTAGGGGGCCTGCTATAACAAAACTCCCCGTCGGAATTGACTATAGCAGTAGGCTAGGGGGCCTGCTATAACAAAACTCTCCGTCGAGATTGACTATAGCAGTAGGCTAGGGGACCTGCTATAACAAAACTCCCCGTCGAGATTGACTATGGCGGTAGGCTAGGGGGCCTGCTATAACAAAACTCCCCGTCGATATTGACTATGGCGGTAGGCTAGGGGGCCTGATAAAACAAAACTCCCCGTCGAGATTGACTATAGCAGTATACTAGGGGGCCTGCAATAACAAAACTCCCCGTCGAGATTGACTATGGCAGTAGGCTAGGGGGCCTGCTATAACAAAACTCCCCGTCGAGATTGACTATAGCAGTAGACTAGGGGGCCTGCTATAACAAAACTCCCCGTCGAGATTGACTATAGCGTTAGACTAGGGGGCCTGCTATAACAAAACGCCTCGTCGAGATTGACTACAGCAGTAGACTAGGGGGCCTGCTATAACAAAACTCCCCGTCGAGATTGACTATGGCGGTAGGCTAGGGGGTCTGCTATAACAAAACTCTCCGTCGAGATTGACTATGGCGGTAGGCTAGGGGGCCTGCTATAACAAAACTCCCCGTCGAGATTGACTATGGCGGTAGGCTAGGGGGCCTGCTATAACAAAACTCCCCGTTGAGATTGACTATGGCAGTAGGCTAGGGGGCCTGCTATAACAAACCTCCCCGTCGAGATTGACTATGGTGGTAGGCTAAGGGCCCTGCTTACAAAAATTCCCGGTCATTATTGACACTGTCAGTAGGGAAGGGGGGCCTGCCCAAAGCAAAATAGTCGTCAATGCAACTAAGTTTTCTGTAAATATGTAAATATTTGGTCTCTGTGTTTGCCGGCCTCTCCATGGCGAGACTTTATAAGCCTTGCTTGCGTTTTCAATCGTTGAAAAAATAACGGGCAAACAACAGTTTTATTTTTGACAAGTTATTATTAACTACGGTTTACTTTTCATTACCTGGGAAAATTAACCTCAGACATTAATTATTCCTAAATTCTTATTGTTTATTAGTTTTGCTAACATCTCTTATTTTTTTTACAAAATACATTGATTATTTTTATACATCACATATAATTAGGCTGAGCGGTATAGAACAGTTAGGACCCGCATGATTCTCGAGAACGGATACAACTGTGAACATGATATTTGGAAACTTCTTTTCCGAATTTAACCAAAAGGATACAACTGAACACAAAATTTGAAAACACATTTTCCTAAGTTAACCAATCACCAAATCCCTATATGAGGCCTGGGGCGAGTTGTAATATTATACAATGAAATGTACACAAACCGGGTTGAGTTTATTATTAAATATTTTATATTCTATATTCTCAGGAATACACAATTATCTTAATTAAGTTCTTAAAAATAATATTAAATTTAGAAAAATCATCAAATTTTTTATTTTCGTAAATTGTGATAAAGATAGCGACGCATAAAAAAATTGTTGGTCTTATCACGGTTAAGCTTTTAAAACTTAAAAAAATTCCACCTCTTGTATAATTAATAAAAGTTCTTAACTTAAAACATAAATTTCCCAATTGATTTAAAATATTGCTATGTTTCTATGAAGCCATTGGTAGCGATTTCATTTTGTTCCTGTAACCTGTTACGCCCAAAGAGGCTCTTAACGTTTCGACTAGAAGTTTAGGGTCAACCTCTTTATGAGAGACTTAGTAATACATGCCGTTTGTTAAGTAATTTAGCAGCATTGTACGTAGTAATCTGACATTAAGTAATTCTTTAAATAATAAATAACTTATAGAGTAGTTCAGTTCCGATTAATATTTTTAAATAAACTAATTATTATCTGTTTTATTCTTAACTAATAGGAACAAAGTTACTCTCAGTTACGTTTTATATTTATTTAAAAAAAGGAATTTTTTAAAGATAAATAATTTTATTATAACTGAACTGCTTCCAAAACTAAATGTGTAATAACTACAAGATGTGTCATAAAATGAAAAAAATTGTTGTACTATGGCTGGAAACAAAAAGAAGAATATAAATTTAATTCTGAATGTCTGTGAAGGTTAACTTCAGAGCTCTGGTTTCAGAAACTAATTACGTTAATCAAAAATTACAGACCATATTTCTACTCAAATCTGTACAGTGTAATTATTATTTTTTGAGTGTAAACGATTAAATGTTATTAAGATATGAATTTTATTCCTAAGTCGACTAGCATTCGCTTATTTCAAATCAAGTTCAATATTGCACTGTAATTAAATGCCTGAGTGATATCTCTAAGACACATATAAGTAAACAATTCTCCAAGTAATCTTTACACTATTTATCAGATATGTATGAACGGATATTCTATAGCTTTATTAATGTGTCGAAATTGATTGTAAACTGATTCTTTCTGTACAATTATAGTGTTAAAAGGATTTAAAAACAAAAATTCCAAGTTCCAATTTTAGCTCACAAAATATACAAAAATAATCCTTCTTTACACTTTTTATCAGATATATATGCACAAATAGTATATAGCTTGCTGATGTGTTAAAACTGATTGTGAACTGATTCTTCCTGTACACGTACAGTACTGAGAGCATTTAAAAACATAGATTTCACGTTATTTTTTAGGTCGCAAAATATACGAAAATATTTCTTTAATTAATCTTTACACTTTTTATCAGATATGTATGAACGGATATTATATAGCTTGGACGATGTGTTGGAAATAATTGTAAATTGATTCTGTCTTTACAATTAGAGTACTGAAATGATTTATAAACTTAAATATCAAGTTCTTTTTAGCTCACAAAATATACGAAAGTTATTCGTTGATTACATAATCTTCCTCATTGTAAAAACCCTTTTAATTTTATACGCGTTATAACTAAATAGAAATTCTTTCACTGTCCATTGTACATTTTAACTGCAATTATGTAATTCTTTAGAGGAAGGCAAATACTTTTTTTCTAAATAATTAAAAACAATGCATTATTTGAAATTTTTTTTTAAATAAAGATTAAATACCTTTCATTGATTTTTAAAATATTTTACTGTGTTTTTTTGTAATTATTAACTCCTGTATACCTACGACTAATAAAATGAAAGCTATAACCAATTTTATAACCATTCTGCAATGTTCAAACCACTACCATAACACTAATGGGTAGGTAGTCACACTAGATTAATTAACTTTCCAGATTTATTGCATATTTGACTTTGATTACTCTCTTTTACTTTAAGGAATTATAGTTTTATTTTTACTGCGCAAGTTACGTCAACAAACTATGTTTTATATTCATATATAGAAGGTATTTTGCTCAGTATCACTATACACATATTACAGAAGTTTAAAAAATAAGGTGTTATATATTAGATTTTGTGCTTAAAGAGGCCTCTGCCATATCTGCACAGGACGTAAAGTCTTTCAGCAAATGCATTCTCTTATTTTATTAAGAAACCACTTCAATTAAATTATTTTATTTGGAATATTTAAATCAAGTAATCTACAATACGGTATACTATTGAAGTTACATCAACATTTAATTATAATTTCAAAATATAATTACTATACAAATACTTCACTAGTTAAGTTATAAACGCGGTTGACTCAGAATATTGAAATTTTCATTCATGAATGGCTCCCGTGTATATTATCATTATTGTTAGGGAATAGCGCGTCCAATTCGGAACTCAAACTCTGACCCTTTACGTGATATAGCTGAGTCGGTAAACACATACCTACCAAGACAGTAGAATATGTCTACCAGGCACATTCTAGTAATATTTATTTAGCGTGTACCCAATAGATGAGAAGGTGCAGGTATTATAATCCTGTTCTGAAAAGAATATTATACAATTATTTAATGCTTATTTTTTAATTTATAAAAGCCATAATGGAGTCCAATAAGAAAGTGAGTGATTAAACTCTCGACTTTATACATTCAGTAACTAATTCATAAATTTAAAAGTTATAGTATATTTTCCTTTTCATAACTACCCTATACTGCTTTTTAAAATATTTAATTAAGTAAAAAAAAATTATTTATCGTATATAAGTATTGATTTTTCATCAAATATTTAAAAACAGGTCCAATTTCACCACGTATTACATTTTCGTTTATGTTATATTACAAAAATGATTCTCCCTTTATTCTTTGGGTACAGAGCCTATTAAATATAGCCTAAAAACAATATTTGCAGTATTTAAACAAAGCTATGACAACCATAATAAATCTAGAAATCAACTCAATGTAATGATTAGCACGTATTTCAATGATGTTATTTAGTAATAGTGCTGTCAATGGAACTGTTCCGGATTTCTGTCACTAAAACTAGGATGTGTACAGTGCTTTGGTAGTGAAAGATCAAGGAGCAGATACTGTGATGTCTAAGAAAATAAAAAAAAGTAACTCATCTGTAAGTTCTGGTCCTGGTCCTGGCCATAATATATCCTGGAGGGGTTTCCCGGACCCAACCCAACCAATCCAACCCACATGCACGTTTGAAATGGCATTTTACTTTACAGCTACATCTAAAAACCTACATAACATCATATCAGATTCAAGTAGTCTGCCATACAATGCACTTTTAAGTGTCCCCTAAGAGTTATTCCTAACGTTACTTCACGAATTATTGGTAACATTTTTGAGGGAAACAGGATTATTCCGGACATATTCCATCGCTCAGTGATACAATAAAATACACTTAATAAAAACTAAATACTAATTATTACTACAGAACCACATAATACATAAAAAAGCTATGAAATATTATAAACATTTAACACAGAATATTCCAACATTTATTCATAAACTGTATATTACGCTTCTGGAACTTATAGATTTATAGTAAAGAGTTCATAAATTTTATAGTGCAAATAACATTCCATCCATATTAAAAGAATAAAAAAATTATTTACTTTATGTTTATACGGAAGTTAAAACGTTAAATAGTCTATTATTTAAAAAATGTTTGTAATCTAACTCACATTAGGGTTAAGTATTTATAATTATCACTTTTATAGAAGTTAAAAAATATGTAAACGTACGGCTAGTTATTTAATGAAGAAAGTGTTGTAGCTACTGTTGTCGTCAAACATTTATCAACTATGATTTTGCTTATTTTTTATGATACGTGCCAGTGAGATGATACTTGTATGGGACTTCTACAAACCTAGAACTCCAGAACCTTGAATGTTTGGTTTAAAAACAGTTCTGGCTCAAATTATTTATATTTTTAGTTGAAAATTTTAATTTCCTTAAGTGCATCGTTAAAGAAGATATACAGGCATACATAAGTAGGTCGAGAAGCCAAAAACCACGTATATTTCCGACCTATATAATTAATCTACGACCTTGACAAAACGTTATTTCCATAAATGCCTCACCATTTAAGAGACTAAATTTGGTGAAATTTATCCAGCCCCTTGAGGTGTGGGCGTAAAAAAAATAAGTCAGCTCTGAGCCAGCCTCTCCAATCAAAGCAGGTAAGGAATGGCACACCCTTGTCTAGGCTGGCAAGAACCTTTGGCTCATAGGGAAACAACACTACAAACTCCTACAGTCATCTCCCGCAGTAGACCAGACCTATCGAATTACCCTTGCAGAACCTCAACATTTTATATTAGTGATGTACCACTCCTGGATATCCATAAGGTTGTACAGATTTAAGTGACATCGGTTTTTGCTATACCCACTGTGGGTTCAACCGGAAGGTATAAACCAACCAGAAGTAAACCCTTTGGGGAAAGTAAATGTATAAATACATATTGCTGTGTTGAAGCTAGCAGATACATTACATGAATTCATTATAATTTTTTCAGAGGAATTGAGTACGTATCTTCAAAGAAACTATACAAAAGTTTCTTTTAAAAACGAGATCTTAGGAACACAATTTACTTTAGGCTCTCTAAATATACATGCTTGAAACTGCTCTCACTTTCAGATTTTTTTTATATAACATTACATTTACAGTAGAAGAGAGACGTAGTAACACACATATTCAATACAGTTATTTGAGTTTGTGTAAAGCAATAGTTTTAGTAGCCTTCAGCTTAAACGCATAGTAACATAAATGTTATTATGCGAAAACAGCGTGCACAAACCAGAACTCGAACTCGGGCTCTGGAGTTGATAAGTTGAGACAGAATTACTCAGCTACGTTAGAAGGCGTCTTCTAGGCACATTCTGGTAATTTTTCTGCATATTCCCACTAGATATTATGCAAGTGCAACTTTGCATTAATATGCTATAATTATTTTTGCTATATGGTATTAATATTGCTATATAATGCAAAGTTCTTATTCTTCATAAAAAATAAATTATAATGTAGTTCAAGAAAATAGTTGTCAAATTACAGATTTGATATTTAAGTATTTTAAAATAACAATGGCGTCATGTACGGAATTACTGGATTGACTGATTTTTGTTTTGTGTACTAGAGAAGTACAAAACAATATGGGTGAAAATAATGTTTATTTGCTGAACTGTTCACAGTTATATGAATTATTACATGTAAACACTTAAAGGAGGCTGTGTACGACGACCCGTGATAACGGAAACGTCAGATGATCATGATGATGAGGATGATGAAACACTTAAACATAACCTACTCAGGTGATTATTAGTCAGACAGAAAAGTGTATTAGTATCAAGTATTAAAAGATTAGTTACAAGAATGTAGATAATACTTATGCTAACCAGTAACGAGTAATACACTTGCGAAAATATGTATTATTTAAAACGAAATTAATAACGAGACAGTTTTATGACGCTCAGCCTAATTCCGAGATTGGACATGCACCATCATATATAACTCATTCTTCTCTATGTGGAAATTTCATTCAAAGATTTATACCAGTTTTCTGGTAAGCAAGCGATAGGCAAGAGTGCGATAAAGTTAAATATTGTCACTAACGTTTAACATTGGCTGCAATATATTATAATTTATTTTTAATCTGCAAATAAAAATGTTACTTGTAAAACCTTACACAATAGTACTCAGTTTGATAATTTTTGTTCAATATTTTCTCATTTCCATTTTGGTTACCTTTAGGAACTTTGCAAAAATATTAGCTAAAGCTCATCCAAATCCAATTGGTTAACATTTACTAATATAAAACACAGTGTTCCTCAAATATAAATTACACTGCATGCAAACATTGAAAACTAAATTCAGTTCGTTTTCGGGATATCGTGCGAACTGACAGACAGACAAAATTAAAATATTTCAAGCCTCTCGAGTGATGAATTTTGCTAAAGCTCAGCGAATTATTTAATTTTTACAAATATAACAGAACTAACATAAGCGGATATAAAGTTACAATATAAGGATGCAGACCTGAACATTATAGGTACCAAATCCTAATAGCAAAGTTATCGCACTTCTCAGTACAAGTCACTGTTAGTCAAAGTTTAAAACTTCATGTTTATGTCTTTTGTGACGTATACATATTATCATTATAAATTAACTTAAAAGATAATTATGGAATTAAGAGTGTAAACTCAAAAATAGGGTTGTTATAAGTGTTAATTAGAACTAAAACGGACATCACCTATTAACGGATATCATTTTCATACTAACGGACATACAAGTTAAGGACTTAAGTAGTTTTAAGAAAAAAAATTGTCGCAAATATTTTCTGATATTCTTATAAAGATATAAGGAGCTAGTATTCAGATAACTATTTTAAACAATACAAAAATTAAATTTGAACTTACAGCTAACATACATTTAAAGCCACCATTTGAGTTAATTTATTTGCATGGTTATCGAGTCTTTACGTTTCTCAATAACATTCACCATTACAATGTTCCAGTTAGTGAGGAACCATGTGAAGTGAATAAATGAATAAATTAATTTTATTTCCCATAAATTATTACATAAATACATGCATGAAAAAGGCGAGAAATATACTGGCCACTTTAACCAGTAGTGTTGCCAGTTGTAAAAATAAAAAATATAGTTTTTACATGTGAAACAGAGTCTAGCATTATAATACTTTACTTAGTATTTCGCCAACCGCAACATCTGAGGGTTTCAAAACACACACACACACACACACACACACACACACACACACACACACACACACACACACATATACAGGGTGTATATTATGTCTGGAAACACCCAAATATATCCTTTAATAATTTAAATATAAATTTGAAACCTCTTACCAATCGTGATAGAGATTGGGCATCTACTTTTTGGAACAATGTTTTGCTATGTCACACCAACGGGGGACGTCCTGCCGAGGGTATCGTGAATATATTATTAATGGAAGCCTATACCTTGTGATAACATAATTTTAAAAGGTAATAGCTTACTGAATTGAATGCCACAAACCGCATCTCAAGGGAATTATTCTATCAGAAAATAGAGCATTTTTAGTATTGAAAATTTACTGATGTTCAACAATGTAATTTTAACATGTTCTTGCCACAAAAATGTGTTACACTAATTTTTTAGCATTTTTTTAAATGTTCAATTAAATAAAACAAAAATTTCATTTTAAGCTGGTTCTATTAGCACAAATTTGCCAGTTTTTATTACAGTACAATTATGGAAATACTTATGTTATTGATTTCTTATTACAAATAAAAAATAATGTATGCTGTTAGAAAAGTCTTACAACAAACGTTTTACCTGCATTTGGTGTCAAAGCAATTGTTCGAACTGTGTTCCTTCTACGGTTTGACAATGAGCCAATCTTGTGTAAAATGATTCGACAGAGTTGCCTAACATTTCTTCAGTTATCAAAGCAATCTCCTCTATAATCCTGTTTCTTAGGTCTTCCAAATTTTGAGGCTTTCTTCTATAAACATTGGATTTTAAATGACCCCATAGGAAATAATCGATTGGTGACAAATCCGGAGATCTTGGAGGCCATTCGATTTCTCCTCTTCGGCCAATCCATTTATGAGGAAACCTTAAATCCAAATACTCTCTTACCTGTCTCCCATAATGGGTGGACGAGCACCATCCTGCTGAAACCCATACATTATCAAAGTATTCTCCTGATGCAATTTGAATAGCTGGGATTATTTCATTTTTGGAGCATATTGTAGTAAAGTTCGGCATTTAAATTTCCATTGATGAAAAAGGGTCCAACAATTTTGTTACCTAAAATTCCACACCATACGTTCAGTTTTTTGTGGTTGCTGTGAATGGGACTCAGTAATCCAATGTGGGTTTTTCACTAGCCCAGTAACGGCAATTGTGCCTGTTAACATTGCCATTTAGGAAAAAAGTTGCCTCATCAGAAAATAGTATGTTGGTCAGAAAATCTCTATTGTCATCACATTTGCGCATCACAAGTTCACAAAACTCAACTCTTCTGTCGTAATCATCCTCACTTAACTGTTGGACTAAATGAACTTTAAATGGTTTGTATTTATTAATTTCCAAAATCTTACTCACAGACATAGGGTGCATATCATGATGTTGCTGTGCAGCTTTTTCTGAGCGATGTATGTGGGTCTTCAATAAATGTTTGCAAAACATCTAGTGCATGTTCTTCATCTGTTGCAGATTGTATCCTACCCGACTTTGGCCGATTACGTACACTCCCTGTCATTTTCAAAACGCTCAATAGTTTTTGATATTGTTGAAACACTTATGGGATTCCTTTCTGGGAAAGTGTCATTAAACAAATTACAAACTTCCCGATAAGATCTTTGACGATCGCCATATCCTCGCATCATCAACAGAGTAATTCGTTCTCTTTCAGACAATTCCATTAAAATGCCAAATAAAAACTGAACTACTGTAATTAGATAACTTGTTGACAGCAATGCTTCAGAGACACTGATTAACTCGACAGGAATGATATGACCTTTGTCCATTTGTAATTCCCAAGCTTAGACCTGTCTAGTGAAAGCTCCATGCTCAACAAACTGAAACCTGTAGACCAGATGATTAATAACACAATTAATGTTTCTCATAGGCTAGTGACCTTTGTCTCTTTAAACCTTCCTGCTGACTGAAAAACACCAAGTACAGATTCATAAGTAATCAGAGAAAGTGACTCATAATTTTTATTCATTGTAATAAAAACTGGTAAATTTGTACTAATGAAACCAGCTTAAAAATAAATTGTTTATTTTATTTTAAACTATTTTCTGATAGAATAATTCCCTTGAGATGCGGTTTGTGGCATTTAAATTCAGTAAGCTATTACCTTTAAAATTATGTATCACAAGGTATAGGCTTCCATTAATAATATTCACGATACCCTCGGCAAGTACGTCCCCCGTTGGTGTGACATAACAAAACATTGTTCCAAAAAGTAGATGCCCAATCTCTATCACGATTGTAAGAGGTTTCAAATTTATATTTAAATTATTAAAGGATATATTTGGGTGTTTCCAGACATAATATACACCCTGTATATATACATATCTACATATTAGTGAAAATAAATAGTATAAATGATTTTTTAAATAATAGAAAGAGATAAAGTAACTAAAATGACAAAATTATGCATTAATAGGCACACACACATGCATACATATACATCCACATATATATACTTACGCATACACACACACATATACTCACACATACATATTATTTTTTATATTGTGAAAATGAACACTATATTTAAACTAATACATTGTTAAAGTATTCTACATCCCGCTGAGAAGAAAGCCAAGTGATTGTTTGCTTACAAAAAAGATTGAGGTTTTTCGTACTCTTGACTTGTAATGGTAGTTTATTAAAATATTTGCGTCCCAAATATTGAAAGGAATGTCGGAAAATAGCTTTATTAACTTTAGGCAGTTTGAAACAATTATTTACAAAACTTCTTGTACTATGTGGGTGGTTAGGCATAATATTTTCTCTATTTCCGCTTCTAATAAAAAACAATCTCAAGACTTTAAAAATGAATAGGTGCTGAATGGGTAGAATTTTTAAATGTTGGTATAACGGAAAGGAATGTGTTATTTTAGATTTTTTTAAGATTATACGTAAGAAATAATTTTGAGTCATTCTTAACTTGCCAATTAAAGTTTTGTATGTTCCACCCCAACATGGCAAGGCGTATTGTAATCTTGAATTAATAAGGGCAAAATATAGTGTTCTTAATAATTGTTCGTTACAAAAATTTCTCAAAAAGTAAAATTTTCTTATTTGTGATCGTAATTTGGAGTGTAAATCCAGAATGTGTGGTTCAAACGTAAGTTTTTTATCAAATAGAATTCCCAAGTATTTAATAGTTTTTACTTGCTCTAATGATTGACATGTACATAGTTGGAAGTTGCAGCTTGAGGAATGAAATATCAACGGGTAGGGTATTTCAAAACCGAAAAAATCAAAAGTAACAAATCTAGTCTTATTCACATTAACTTGCATTCTATTAGTGAGACACCATTTCCTGAGTAGTAAAAGATCCAAATTTATTAAATCACTCAATACAATAAGGTTTTTTTCTGCATAAAAAAGAGCTATATCATCTGCAAAAGCGTTAACGTTAAGTAGAGTGATGACTATATTATTTATTCAATATTGAATATTTTATGTACTTATTGAAAAAACGTATCCATCTCAGTTTCCAACTGGAAATGTTTGAGATTCTAAAAAATTTTAGTTTACAATTTTAATTTTTTATTTCAAAAATCTCTTTAAGTAATAAATTTTATAGTATAACCACGTCATGGGCTTAATAAGCAACACCAGAAATACTGAATAGCAGTCTTTACCAGCATATATTTAGTTTAATGTAATATGTGTAAGTGACAACCAGTGCCACAGTTACCTTGGTCCCGGTATCTGGACCACAAGTTAGATAGCTTGTGACTTCTGAACAAACATTTTGATTGTTCCTATCTGATTTTGAAGTAGGTTGGCTTTCCTGTCAGTGTGTGATGAAAATGATATTCCGATAAACAATTGTAGTGGAAAATGTCATAACAACTAGGAGTTGGAACTGTTTTAAAATATACCATTTTTGACTTTTTTCAGAGTAAAATTATTATTAATAGTGTAAGTGAACCATGTAAAGGTGACAAAGGAATCTAAGGAGTTGTTCCTATAACTGTATCATCACAATCGGCAAGTTATAATCTCATGTAAAGTAAAAGAAAGCTCTGGTGGTAATCTCATCAACTAATTGAATAAAGTAAAAGATATAGACTATAATTCTCCTCAAACCAGTACAACAACGTTTTTAGAAATGATTGAGTTTAAACAAACTGATGCAATACTTTATGAGTTTTAATCCGAGGTCAGCTAAAATTCACTAGTTTTAAATTTTTTACACTACTATATAATGCCTGAAAAATGTCTCTAAGTCACATGGAAGTAAATAATTCTCCTAGTAATCTTTTCATTTGCTATAAACTATGTGAGAGTGGACCATAAAACATTTGGATTTGGTAAAATATGTAATTGTAGACTGATTCTTTCTGTACATTTATAGTACCCTAGAGATTTAAAACCATAAATAACAAGTTGTTTCTGCTTAAGCATAAAACATAATTAAATGTTAATCAACATAAGTATCACTACACAAGAAAATAAATTTATTGCAAAAGTCCTTAAAATTAAAATCCTTTTAACTGAAAATGCGTTATAATAACATAGGAATTGTTTCACTGTTTTTTTTTTCTTTAAATGATTATCGCAAGACTAGAATGTATATAGTTTTGGTTAAAAAGAATATTTAGAGAAAATCTTTGATTTGTAAATAATTAATTAAGTCGTCCATAAATCCTTGTCTCGATCCTGGTCTTCGCTATAGAACTCCTGGTGTATATTTTCCAAGCCCTAACGTCTTTGAACATTAAACTGGACAATTAAAAAAGTCCTGGCCCTTATCAAGCTTTTGGCCATTGCACTTGTTCTGGTCGCGTTTCTGCAACCTACCGTGGTTTAAGTTTAACGATTTGTATTTATCTAAAGCTTTGTGATACATGTCCTTTGTTGTTTCCATGGATATAAATTATGAATAGTACGTGCACTGGTTTCGGTTTTTGCCTTTACTTGCTTGTTTACGTCATGACTATTACTAACATTAAGTACATGTTAACATTTCATGTTCAATGAAATCTTATGCATTAAATATATTTCAATATTTATGAATGTTATAAACGTGGAATGAATTTTAATTTTAAAATTAATTATTCATAATATAACGTATCCCAACAATTAATTTACCTATACTATGTACTGTTTCCATCATTGAGAAATCTTATACAGGAGATTTTTTGCAATGAATAAACTTTAAATATTCCGAGTCAATTTTTAATATAATTTTATTCGTGTAATATGGCCTGTAACAATTTTGAGAGAAGTTCAAAAGTGCACTGTTGAGTATACTACGTAAATTAGGTACGTAAAAGCAACAATCAGAAAAATCCAAGTGTTTTTGTAAATAGACAAATTAGCAATACCGTAAACGGTCATATCGATAAAGATTTCAGGCTAATAAGTCTACAGTAATATATTGACAAATACAACCATAATCTAATAAAGGAACAGATCTTTAATATAGAGTGTTATTCAAATGTTTATATGGTAGGTACTCATATTAATGTATAATTTAATAACATGTATTTCGTTAAACTTTTGGTACTACACATGACTAATTAAAACATTATTTCAGGTATAACTACCTGTTTTCAGAGCAGAAATGATGGTACACCTATTCCTTCCATATGTTTTGTGTACAGAGAGGATGAAATAAAGTACAAAACACAAATTAGCAGTTCTATACAAAACGTACCTTAGAATGTTTCAACTATAATATAAACCCAAGAAAAAATTCTGTATAATATGTTAATTTTTCTGGTACTTTATGATGTGATAAATATTCGTTAAAACTAAGACCTAAACTGTTTTAGGTTAAAAGTGATATTGAGATCATAAACTGTAATGAAAGTACCTCATCCATGTAAGTCCTGGTCCTGGTCCTGGCCATCAAATACTGTTCCTGGCTCTACTTCCGCGACTAGTTGTGATTTGGACGAAGATTAAACACGGTGCGACATTTCACTTTCAAATTATTAACTAAAATATACAATTATATACCTACGTTGTTTCCATGGATATTAAATAATATGTTATGTATCCTTTTGCACGTTTCTCGTATGCTTTTCTTATCTTTGCGACATCACGACTGCTACTAACATTTAAACCATTTCTTGTTACACAAACACATGCATTCTAAGAAGACAAACGTTTGAATAAAAAACACAATAACATAAGTTATAATATATTTTTTCCCTGCCTCAAGTTAGTGCTAAATTTATATTTATACATTATTATCTAGGGGTAATATTTGACATGAAATTTCATACTCTTGCTAATAATTAGTCTAAATTAACGTGCTTTTAAATTTATAAAAAAATAATATAACTAATCACGTAAAAAATGCATCACTAACCATATAAAAACGTATGCTTGTGTTAAAATGCGAACTTTTTAGAAGATTTCTGGATGAATATACCTCAAAGTAAAACTGAGACATCGGAGGCCTTATTACTTACTTATTATGTCAGAGTCTCAGGTAACAAAGGCACATTGTGAGAGAATGTACATAGCTTTAATATCAAATACTTGCAATGAAAGGCTTGAAAGCTTGAAAACCTGTAAATGAGTAGGCCTATAATAATTTAACGTTAAATTAGGGCAATATAGTTAAGGTATTACATCTTGTAGGTTTGCTAGCGAAATACCTTAACTATTAATAATTAAAAATTTATAGACAGCTGCTGTGTTTGTTTAAATTTTGAATTTTTATTTTAGTTTATACCTTCATTTGCTTTTTTACGTTACGACTAATAACATAAAATTAGGTCGATTTTTTAAATATGATTATTCATACACATACATCAAAAATACAAAAATAATACGATTATGTATGTATCCAAGAATATGCTTGATTTGATAAATTATTATCGCTTGGATATAATATCAACAAACTCTATTCGATGACATTTTATTTTTAATTAGTATATCTGTAACTAAAAATCCTCATAGATTTGATTAAAGTTTTCGCTTTGATGTATATAATTCAAGTAGTCTACATTGCAGTGCTCTTAAACTGCAATTGTATAGTTATTTGGTAAACAAGTTACCGTGTTATTAAAAAAACTATAAATAATTACAAAAATCGTTGAAAGGTTGATGAATAAGTATAATTGCATATAATTTTTAAATAGTCTGAGGTGATTTACCTTCAGTTAATAAATCGTGTATACCATTGACAGCATGTGAAACATTTTCATACACAATATGAAGTTATCAAACCTCTGCCATAACACAAGTAGGTTTGTCGCACTGGCTTAATGGACTCTTCGTAATTATTGTATAGTTGACATTGATTACCTACCTGCACTTTAATACATTATCACTTTAGTATTATTATGCAAATTACAAAAGTGAAATTTTGTATTTTCAAAATAAAAAAATAAAATGTGACACATCTAAATATACATGTAGTATTTCTTAAATAAATGACTATATTAGAGAAGGTTAAATATAAGGAGCTGTTATATACTCTATGTTTGGCTTAAATAGGGTTTGACCATATCTGCAAAGTATATTAAATGTTTTCAACAATAATATTCTCTCTTTTTATTATGAAACCACTTCAATTATTAATAAAATGCTCTGAAATATTTTTAAGTAAACAGTATTCAGCCACTTTACTCTCATATAAAGCGTTGTTTTTGATGTAATAAAAAATTAAATTTTTTCTCGAATTAAGATGGAGTCACAAAAATGGACTATAACACATAACATAACTATAACTATAAAATTTTCAACCTATTAATCTTTTAAAATAAAAACAAAACCTAACTAATTTACAAATTTTATGTTCCACACATACAATAACATGGTGGAAACTTGTTAAAAGGTATGAAATACTGTTTTTTTTCAAATACTATTCATTTTTATTCATGTCTTAGTACTCAATCGTTTTTCATACATGATTCGAAGACTGACCCAATATAACTTATTAATGTTTTATCCAAAATAAAAGTCAAGTGTAGATAGACAAAAATATTTGTAAAAACGTTGATACTCATAACACACACAACTATCCAAAAAAAGCCAATTCCAGAGTTACGATTAGAGTATTTCAGATAATTTTGTTTAATTCATACTTCAAATACATTATAGATAAGTCAATTTTCAATGGCCTATTAAACACTCAAAAATATATGATGGGCACTGGAACATATTCCTGACTTGAAAATAACTAGATTACTTATAAAAAGTAATGTTTCAGGATCTTAAAGTAGAAGAGTGACACTATGTATATACTACGTACTAAATTATGAGTATATAATGTAACACACACATTTCTTAGTAAAATTATATAATATACAAGTGAATAGATACAATAATCCAATATTAAAAATATTGACAGGTATTGCTAGAGTCAATAACCGCACTATGTAAGATTTTGCGCTTTGGATCTGACAAAGAAAGAGACCACAGCTTCATAACCTGTGTGTGACCAGGCACAGTGTTTGTCAGTACCTTCGACTCTCCTCCTTATTCTGTATAATAAAACCCCCGCACAGGCCAGAAGCCCACGAGGATGGGCGTAATAAGACTTAAGAGGGGATCTGCCTCTACTCTTTTATAACAATATTTGAATGCGCGGCACGTGTTACAACAATATAATCATACAGAGTTAAATATGTTGGCTACTATAGGTACTTCCTTGTACACAGCGCCTCACCGCCTGGTTGTCAAAGTCTTCAAAGTTGACTTTTATGGAACACTGTAATCGTTTATATGCCTTTATTAGTTGAATAAAGGATTATTAAATGTGGAAATGGCTTTAGTGATTATCAATATATAACACAATATATAAACATTATCCTCATAAATATTATGCCTAACATCAACAACGGAGACTATAAATTGACAATGTTGTTTCAATAACTACATACAATTTTTAAAACAGCACAAATTAAATTAAAATAGTTCTATTTTTAAGTCCTTTTACAAATATAAGTGATTTCATGATTGTCAAACATACGTGATTAAGGTTCTAATTTGTTAAAACCCATAGCGAGCAATGAAGGCTAAATGTCAAAGGAATAGAACGAGCCGACATGGTATATTTTTACTCTGATCGAAGTAATAGAAAATGTTCTATCTGTCATAAACTCAAAAGGCAGTAAGAATATATTTACATTAAAATATTTCCTCTAATACCAACGCCTCAGTTGTGAGTAATATTTTTTATATGAATTCCAAAAAAATCAATTGCATTGTTAATATTGTAATACCTAGCGCTCTTCATAGCAGAAATCTAGTTAGCACAATTAAAGCCTAAATATTGATTAACAATTTAACTTATAAACCACTCATTTCTATATAATGTAACTATGTTTTTCTGCTTCTTTAGACATATTTTAATTCACTCAAAACACTACAGCTGAACACTAGTACATACCAGCATTTTGATGTTTGATAAATTTTTTTAATGAATATTTGTCCTAATGATGATGACTTGAGAACGAACTGAACAATCAAATTAAAATTTATATGAAACTTTTACCCAGATCAGATAGAGTTCAATGCGGGTAAGACACGTAGTTTGGCGTATTACTATCTTCTTATATTAAAAACCGAATAATCATTACGGTGTTTTTGCCTAACGTATACATCTGCAATTACAAATCTTTTCTTTGAATAAAAAAAATGATTAATATCACCAATGATTATTCTATTAATTATGATTGGATCACTCCTCAATTATTTGTATTCTGGAAATCTCGCTTATTTTACTACTCACGCTTATTAAAACAATTTAATCAAATCCACAAATATGTGACTTAGTATTAGGTTTGCAGCTTACACATAACTATGGGTAACCACCAATTAAATAACAGTAAACTAAAGTATGATAAGTTGTAGGCTATAGGTTGTTTCTTACAATTATACTGTGTTCTGTCTAGTGCTGCGTTTTAATGAATTGTTCTGTTTTTTACATTGCAGCTTTAGTAGGGCTTTACTAGTTGGCCTAGCAATTGGTTTCTTGGGGAGTATGATACCAAGTGACTAGTGGGATGATATTTTCACAATGATTAGTAGCTACTGTTAAAGATTCAGAAAAATTTTATTAATTTAGATTTGTTTGTACTTCTATTTCCGCTCCATTTTTTAATTCGTTCTTAAAAAAGCATGTGATGGAAAGTATGATAAATTTTGAGTGTTTGTTATTTTTTATAACGTTTTGTCATCTTTTGTATTAGGTAATGAACATATATAACAGTCTAAGTAGCAGTACAATATATAACAAACGACTGATTATTGTACATATTGTTGTCATTATATTAATCTGTACTGAAGTGTACCGCAACGTTTTATAAACCTTGTACTCTATAATTATAAACTAGATATCAGGTGTTAGATCTACAATAACTATTCCTTCACGGCATGTTTTATATTCTCAGATATAAAAATCTTGCTAAAATGATTTATAATAATTAACCTAAAATACAGAGTAATAAAATCGGTTACAATTAAATTTATTTAAGATATATTTATATCGTTACTCAATTTTCGTTCCTAACGAATATCTAATCAAAGATCATTATGTTGATGGTTTTCTCAAGCAGGTAGACTATTCACCTGAAACTAAACGGCTATCGCATATCCTGCACAACTACTTTTTTATTTATCATAACACTGAAAATAATAATTATTTAATGGTGAAAGCGTCATGGATTGGATAAGTTTAAGTGGTAGAGAGGACTATATAGTCCTAACTTCGCCTCTAATAAAGTCATTTTTCATTTCTTTTCAGTATTACAAGCGATAAATGAGTCCAGTAAGGCTTTGCTCTAAGTATAAATTAAACATTGTATATTTTAGGTTGCGTGGAAGAGTGCTCTGGTGTAAACCACCGTAACTAAAATAATGGATTAAAAATTATAGACCGTATTATTATACAATATTTTCCAAGTCCAAGTCGCTGTGACTGTGGGGGGGTGGATCCCCCATATATTTCAAGGCCTCTGCCGGTTAGGCTTTTGCCTTGTGTCTCGAGGGTCAAAGCCCTAGTAGCTTTCGCTACCTGTCAGTGGTGTGAAGTGTCATAGTGCAGTCGAAGTTGTAGTCGATGTCATCAGTCATCCATGGGAAGACGCAGTTGGGGGACCTCCTGGGCGCGAATCTCACGGATGTGATCCCACAGTGAGGACTCTGCAGCTTCCTCAAGGCTCGATGTCAGGCCTTCTACGAAGCTCCTGATAGTAGGGACGTTGGACGAAGCCCTGACTACGGCGTTCCTCACGAACCAGGGCGATCCAGTGGCCCGCCGGAGACACACGCTCTGGACAGCGAGCAACTGCATCCTTGCGGTTTTGCAGGTGAGGTGGTACCATGCTGGGGCCGCATATGTGAGCACTGGTCGTATCAGAGCCGTGTAGAGCAGGACCTTCGTCCTGGTCGGTAACTTCGTGGAGTTGAGCAGGGGGCCGATGCTGCCGAAGCCCTTCCTCGCTTGGCCACAGATCCTCTTGACGTGGGGTGTGAAGGTCAGCTTGGAGTCCAGGAGTACCCCTAGGTACTTGACTGAAGTCTTCCACGAGATGTCGTCGCCGTTCAGTAACATATGACGGCCGTCCGCTTGTCTCCTTGTCCTTGTGAAGTTTATGGATTCACATTTGTCAACGTTGAACTTGATCCTCCACTTGGTCAACCAGGGCTCCAGTAGGTGCAGCTGCCGCTGGATGTAGAACCCAGCCATCCTCAGGTTGGCAGAAGTGGCCGTGAGGAGCGTATCGTCCGCGTACAGGGAGAGGTCCACTCTCGGAGCGACCGGAGCGTCGTTTGTGTACCACAGGGACAGGATCAGGCCGAGGATTGATCCCTGTGGCACACCAGATGTCACTGGGCGGGTCGTGGAGGTGGATCGGGCAACGCTGACGGAGAAGGTCCGGAGGTGGGGATAGCTGCGGAGCAGCCGGACAATCCTGCCAGGCAATGGAGATGATGACAGCGTGAAGAGCAGTCCCTCGTGCCACACCTTTGCGAAGGCTTTGCTCACGTCTACCAGGACCGAAGTAGAGTGGTGCTTCCCTCCTACAGCTCCGGTGATGTTGTTCAGGACTCTGCAAAGCTGAAGGGTGGTGGAGTGGCCGGTGCGTAAGCCGAATTTTTCTGTCCTGATAGACGTGAATAACTCCTCAGGAAATCTCGCCAAGACGATCTTCTCCAGAATCTTGGACAGCACAGGCAGAAGGGAGATCGGCCTGTGGTTCTCCGGGAAGAGAGGGTCCTTGCCGGGCTTGGGTATCATGATCACCTTGGCATCCTTCCAGGTGGTCGAGAAGTGAGCCAGGCGTAGGCATGAGTTGAAGATGCAGGTGATCTTGACGATCACCCAAGCAGGCAGGTTCTTCAATGTTGGAGTTCCTAAGGAGTCCGGCCAGGGGCATTCTTCGGGCGAAGGTGGCGAATGTGGTCTTAAACTTCAAGTGTAGTCACAGTGGGCAGTAGGTCGTCTTCGTCAGGTTGGTATTCCTCCAGGAAGTTTTCAATCATTTCGCACGTGTCCTCCGATATCCGCGTGTAGGGAAAATTAGTCTACCATGGTGTCGGCGAAGTCCTCTGCTCGATCTCCAGGGGAGTAGACAATACCACGCTGTCCCTGAGGCTTTCGGTTGGTCTTCTTCTCCCCTCGAAATGCCCTGGAGATTTTTCAGATGCCGCCGACACCACCGTCAGCTAGATGTTCCACAAAGTCATCCCACGCAGCCGCTCTGTGTTCAGCCAGGAGACGAGAGCACTTCCTGGCCTGACGGCTGAAGGTCTGCTTGGCGTGGGGATATCGGGACTGCTGATATTCCTTTCAAAGTCTGCGACGAAGGCAAATCTCCTTTCTTAACTCCTCGGTTAAAGGTGAAGTGATGTCAGTCCGGGAGAGAGGAGATGACGTGGCCGCATAGCTTCTTGGAGGATGGAAGTCAAGTTGTGTACTTGTCGGTCTAGCAGGTCCAGTGACTCGGCAGGAGTTGGTGGTGGCCGATGTCTGTCAGCGAGGTGGTTTGCAAAGTGGTGCCAGTTGATCTTGGTGGGACGAGTAGGAGGATATGATGGCGTTCCGTCGTTCAAAAGGTAGAAGACAACTTGCACGTGGTCTGACGAGGGATCAGACACTGGAAACACCTCGATGTGTCCGTCCAGCGAGCCAGCTAGACCGATGTCCAGTATGTCCGGGAGGTGCCGTCCATTGTGATTGTAGTGCGTGGGCTCTTCAAGTGTCAGTAGTTGGATGTGGAGTCGGTTGCCCAGGAGACGGTGGAGACTTCTGCCGTTGGAGTTGGTGTTCCGGCATCCCCAGTCCAGATGCTTTGCATTGAGGTCCCCAGCAACAAGTGCAGAGGAACCAGGACGGAGCAGGGCATCAAGGCAGCGAGTTTGCAGAGTGTTTCTAGGTGGATTGTAGACGGAGGCAATCTTCAGTTCGGCTCCGCTGTAGTTGATGGCAATCCGGGTGATCTCAGCTCCTGGGGCAAGGACATCTGCCAGGATGGGTTTCTCGCCGATGCACTATGATCGCAGAGCCTCCGCCGGGTCGGTTGTTCTGCAGCTGCCTTTCGGTGCGGTATATCTGGTAATTTGGGATATTGAAGCGATCTGTCGCCCTGAAGTGAGTCTCCTGTAGAAGAGCGACGTCCACATCCATTTCACTTAGTAGCTGACCGAGTTCCAGCTGCTTGTTTGCCAGCCCGTCTGACCTGGCTCTAGGGAGTTTCTATTGTTGTCAGCCTAAGGCGAGAAAACATCCAAGGCTCGCGGCTATAACTTCTGTGGTGTCCATGGGAATAATCCCCAGCACCATCCATGTCACAACATGAGCATTGTAATTTCGCAGCAACTCGGTCTATATACCACACTGGATGAGTTCATAGCGTTATGGCATCAGATTTAAAATTCCTTATTTTTTTATATTCCTTATTTACTTTTAAAATATTTCAGTACTACCAACGCAATAATGTATTGGAAATTGACACTATACTATATAGACTTTCATTTGTTGTTGCTTGGTACCTTAAAGATTTACGAGAGCGAAATAAAACTCCTTAAATAAATGAAATTAGCAAAAATATTTTATAATATTCTTCACAGTTGTTACATGTTATGTAACAGGCTTCGCTGACTTTTGACGGCAAATGTCAACTATATAGCTTGTTTCATTTACGAGATATACTGTAGACGGATAATCATACATGAAAGAAAATTTTACATCGACGGTGACCAAAGAGAAATCGTGTGAGTTTTACTAAGTGGTACGCTTCTATGACGCTCAGCCTAATTCTATGATTGGAGAGCACCATCACTTAATTCATTTATGTCTATGTAGAAACCTCATGCAAGGTTTTAAAGCAAAACTCTAATACAATTTATGGTACTACAACGTAAGTGTACAATGGATTCATATATTGCCAGTAACTTTTAACATATACCTGAATATATTATAATTATTTTATACACTATGAATAAGTTTAATTAAAATCTCACATGATAGTACACAGCTTGTTGTTTTTATCATAGTTATTTATAAAAACCAATAACATTCGCTAAAGCTCAGTAAATCCAAAAGATTGCCATGCACTAATATCAAACACAGTAGCGCAGTTTTGTTGGGAAGGGCTAATTAATACTAAGTGAGTGTTGAGTATACCACCGGTTCACCTTCCTCTTACGTGCAGCTACTGAAATCAAATGTCTTGCACACAACAGAACCTTACGTGCATCCAATTCTCCTGCACATAGCACTGCTATAGTAAGGATAGATGATTCAGGAAGGAAGGCTTTTAATATTAAGTGTCGAAACAATGCGGGGGTTTCGTTTTAACCTTTTTCGTTTTAGTCGCCAACTATTTATGGATCACTTCAGGCGAACAAGACTATAGATTTAAGAAGTCTACAACATCATCAGATTTTAGACGCTGCACTAAGAAGAAGGTGAACTCGAGGTAAACTCAACATACGTATTGAATCACCCCTTCCCATCTTATCTGCGGTATTGAAGACTCAGTAGCTCCACCATGCTTTTGAATCATGTCAGTCAACATCGTAGTGCTCTTAGTAATGCACTTGATGAGACATGAGGATACAGGGTGCATAATTAAAATAATGAGCATTATCTGTAAAAAAATTTATTTAATCATGCGATTGATAAAAATGTTAAAATACTTCAAATAGTCTCTTCCTGCATCAATACACCTGCGTAGACAATTCTGCCACGCTTGGAAGCACCCTGGAACTCCTCCACTGGAACGCCTCTCAGTACTCTTATAACTTCAGCGTGGATGTTTCCCACTGAATCCCAGTGCTTTACCATCAGCTCTCTCCAGTAGGTAGAACAAAACAAAATCACACAGAGCTATGTCAGGGCTGTAAGTAGATTGGGGCACCACGGGGGTCTTGTTCTGGGTGGGGTAGTTGGCAACTACGAATGCCGTTAGGCTGGGGGCATTTTCGTGGTGGAACTTGAAGATGACTTTAATATCAGGCCGGTCGCGGGCGATCCGGCGTATC
The DNA here is from genome assembly GCF_021130785.1 of Homalodisca vitripennis. Taxonomy (NCBI): domain Eukaryota; kingdom Metazoa; phylum Arthropoda; class Insecta; order Hemiptera; family Cicadellidae; genus Homalodisca; species Homalodisca vitripennis. Next base: position 10,402 of record NW_025782457.1, on the reverse strand, counting down.
AGTCTCAAGCACCTCCAGATAAAGGACTGCGTTTGTCCGTTTTTCCTTGCGGTACAACCTCAAAATGGACGATTCCTCGAACGTCAAAGAAGACTATCAGCATTGTTTTGATACGAGACATGCTCATGTGGACTTTTTGGGGTTCGGGAGATGATTTTGTATACCACTGGGAGCTCTTACTTTTGGATTTCAATATGTCCTGATGCTTTTGTATAACACAAATTGCTAAAGAAAATGTGTGCTTCGGTTATTCAGGCAATGGTTCACTCCGGCAGGGTGCCCCTTAAATTTAGATATTCAGCTGACGCATTCTTCTCCAAAACATCTTATTTTATTTCGTCATGAAACAGAAATTTTATTATTATCTTATAAAAAGAGGAATTTTGATTCTTAAATTTACTATTAGAATCTAATTATGCATACCTAATATTGCATAACTTAAATTGAACCGTTATTATCTCTTGTAATCGTGAAAGAGAGCTTTGGCGTGGATTTCTGTAACTAATAGAATGATTTAAATCTTCTAGAACAAATTTAGGGCACAACTGTTAGGTATAGTTTTTACTTTTTAAAATATATCAATCAAACCAAAAATAATTATCGTTTTTATGTCTTAAATAAAAACCAACGACTAATTTCAACCCATTACGTATTTTTTGCTTACTAGCAACGTTAGAAAGATTGCTTAAAACTGCAAATTAGAAAATGCATCTTATAACAATATATACATATTTGTGATAAAATTAAGCCAAAACTTCCAATATCGATTGGTGTCCATTCTGTACGAAATATTGTAAACTGATTCTCCCTGTACTCTTTGGGTACTAAGAGGATTATTCATAGCACCAAACACGAATTAGTATCTTTTATGCAAAACGTTACAATGCAGAGTATTAACTATATTTAATTTGTACTTCTGCTAGCACTACATATAAACTATTCTGGTGTTTTGTGCTTTAAATAATGGCTAAACCTAGATTGTAAACTGCTTTGTGTAACGAGAAGTAGTGAGTAAAACTATGATGTGTATTGAATTAAAGTAACTCATCCTTATAAGCCCTGATCCTGGTCCTACTTCTGGCCATCACATCGTGTTCCTGGTGCTACTTCCACGACTAGCTGTGAGTTCAAGGAAATTTGAAAAATGCGTCGACTTAACACTTTATAATCATTTAAAAACATTAAATTATAAGTGCCATGTTGTTTCCATGGATATAAAATAATATTTTACTTAAACTGCTGCTTACGTTTCACCTGTCCCTTATATTGGTGACGTCATGACTATTAATAAAACTAAACTTTGGTTGTCTGATTACTATATTTTAGGGGCACGAACGGACAAATAAAACCTTACTTTAAAGATTCTAACAAAACTTTTCCCCGTTTTCCGATGTTATGTGCTACATTATTAGTGTCTGGATGCAATATCCAAGGACACTGTTCGACATGACATGTTATACTATTACTAATTATTCTACAATAGTTTATATTATAAATGCAAACTCTCTTGAAGATATTTGGATGTGTAAGTAATCACGTTAACCCTGTTGAGCAAATTTTAAAGTATTCCTTACAAATTGGTACGAATTTTGTATATTAATTAATAAATTAAATATGAAATGAATTTTAAATTTAACAATGTAGTATTTCGCTGCTTACCGTGTTAAAGAACGCAGTGTATTCAAGTATTTGTTATTTCAATAAAAAATTAAGTCATTTTAACCATAGTAAGATGAAAATAGTAATGGCAAGTACAATATATTACTTTATAAATAGCAGCAATGACATATTAAACCTATTTACTCATTCTGATAACTTATAAAATACTTATGTTTAACTTGTTAAAAATTTCCAATTGAGTATATAATAGGCGAGTGTATCAATGGGTAATAAAGTCACACTTTAGATAATCATGTACATCGATTTATCATCATGCGATAGTAATTATTTCTTATAAGTTAATACAATTAATGGCCCACAAATAAATACAATACCTCAAAGTACATTTGAGACATCGGATAGGTTATTACATAATTGGTAAGTAAGCTTCTCAGGTAACAAAGGCGCATTGTGAGAGAATCCTATTTAATCGTAGCATCATACGCTAGTAATTAATTCCTTACGAAGCCTTACGAGAATGGAAACTCACAAATGAGTAAAATATCTAAAAAGTATGATTTAAAACATTGTCGTTAATGTTTTATCCTACATTTTGTGGCATTGTAAGCTAAATAAATAATTATTATTAAAGTGGAGTCCGATTTATAAAATAAATTATATGATTAGATGAACTAATTAGAGGATGTTGTTTTCTTTCTAATTTTTTGTGTAAGAAATAAAAGAACAAGACATTTTATCATGCAGACGCGAGATGCCTGCACATACACTATATGGATAATAGAACAGAATATACAGTGGAATTATACATATACTAGCATTTATTGGTACATCTACGAACCCAATCAGCAACACAGTATGTTTACTGTCTAAAATTGTGGCATGATGAAATCGTTCATTGCTTGCAGTAATAAAGTAAAAATCCAGGTATTACAATTTAGGTACATTTACAAAACTAAGGTTATTTTAAAATCATAAACAAACATTTTTCTTTGCTGGACAAAATATTAAATTTTGGTAAATATTCATTTGGGCTTTTAATTTATAATAAAATGTTAAAAACTCACAAGCGTTGCAATAACTTCGTTATAAACGGCTATTGTGCACTCTATACTTTAAAGCAGAAAGCGAGAAAGGAATTTTCAGATATATAGATATCTCTAAAGAATATTTATTTGAGTGTTACACCACAAAGGATAACTTACTAAAATTTATTATTAATATTTTTAAAATGTAATTAAATTTGATATCAACTTTTAAAACTATCTTTTCATAAAGATATTTGTAAATGAAATTGTTAATCTTACAACGCATAATGTCCAAAATTGTATTGTATATAATTTTATTACTTATTGATTTTATACTTCAAATAAATGTGAGATCACAGAGTATGGCGTTGATCTGTGAAACCCCCTTGAACATATCCTTCGTTGAAAACATCATAATCCTGAAGGATTTGGCAAAGGAAGATCGTTGAAATATAAGTTCTGTAATCATGTGTAATACACCATATACCTGAATCAACATTGTAATTTTACTACTAATTTATAACGTAAGATTAGAGAAGGCACTTCCTACTGATGTGGGTAAACAATCCAACGAGTCATAAACTAAATATTTTTATGCACAAACGTGCAAGATTATAGGGACATCTAAGACATTAACTGGGTCAGTTCGGAGCTTATTGCCAGATAGGATATCCTTAGGATGCAAGCCGACCCGACCCAGTATTTAAATACAAAACAAAAACCTCAAACGTTAGTCTAGGTCTAATCAAGTATATATAAAGCAAATGCAATAGCTTCAGCTGAAGACCAAAAGACCGTACGATTGGAAGCCTGCACTATATTAGTAACTATATTCCCCTGGTCCCCAATTCTGCCACCTGTCAAGAACAACATTAGGAACTTGACATTAGAAACTATCAACTTGCTGATAGAGCTTCTCCGACAAAAAAGACCGATAGCCCACCATTATGCCCTCTGCCAAATGTGACCAATGCAGCCTGGGCCGGGTTAACACAAATACAATTCTATCTAACCAGTTTACTGCTCCCTTTAGGGTTACATTAGTCAATTCCGTGACTGTGATTTTAAATTTACCAGTCACAAAAATTATCATGTCATCTCATCTGTATATATCTGTGCGAAATCACCACTACTGTTACAGACCTAAACAGGTCGTCCATAACAAGCAGAAAGGACGCCATCCTATGGAGAGCCTTAAGAGATATTTTCACTGATCCTTTCACCCCATAGTGGGTGAATAGTGGGTTTAACGTTTTTAAATTATTAGTAGGAATTTATGATCCAAAAATTACTGTACTGTTGAATATTAAATGTACATAAAAATTTTAGTTATTTGATTCTGGAAATAGAGATTCTGGAAAAAAATTTAGAAAAATTATTACAGTAAGGTGTCAATTTATTAGATTCCAGAGAAATGTTTTATCAGTTTCTTGGTAAAAAGGATATTAAATTTACCGATTGTTCCTTGCTTAAAAGTTCTATTGGAATTTTAAACATGATGAGAATTGTTTTAATTATTAGATAACAAAGAAATCAGAGCAGTTCTTATGCTTTAATTTTGTAAAACCAATAGTCAAAATGGCCATTGTATTTTCCACTCAATTGCTTCAAGGACTTAAAACTAACAAAACAAACTGAATTAAACGTATCTAATGGTTTAGAAACAATAAACATTTGTTCTGACCATTAATAACTTCTTTATATCCTGATGTGATTAAAATGTTAGTCTCAGAACTAAAACGAGTAAAAGGCGACTTGTAATATATAATAAATGAATGAAAACTACAACTCGCTGGAAAGTTCTAAAATTTATTGATTCTGTTAAGAAATTTACATCATAAAGCAGTTGTGTACTAGAGTCATTCTGATATTGCTGTACTTTACGAGGGTGTCCTTTCAATTTAGAAGTTCATCATACGCATTTGTATACGAATTATTTATTCTAGTTTACCACGACACAGTAGTTAAATTATTATTATTGATATCAAGAATACTATTAGAAGATGGAAATTAAATCCAAGTAAGATGTTTTATTACTGCTTAATTTTAATTTACCATGTCTTATCTCTTGTACTATCGACGCGTGCTCTGGTGAATGTTTACGTAACTAACGGAAGTAGATAGGAATTGTAGACTATATATTTCTTTAAAATTATTTGAAACCGTTTTTTAAATTATTATGTTTTAGACATCAAACGTAGTGTAGTTGTGTATTATACTAATGTTACTCCGGTAACGTACACTAATTTAAACTAAACATAAATATGTAGCCTAACAAAAACAGTCCAAAAAGTTGCACGAAGACGTACGTTAGAATATTATTCTCATAAAATATTAAATGTTTGTCATCAACTATGGAAAGCAGTTCAAAACTGCTGTGACGCTCAGAATTTGGAAAGTGATTCTACCCAATTCTCTCTGCACGCTTAGGGTACAGAGAGGATTAAAACAGCCCAAACACAAGTTTAGTAGCTTTCTATAAAAAAAAATCAGAAAAAGTCTTTAAAAAATAAAAGGAAATTAAACAAAATAATACATTATATTTGAAACTTCTATTTACTTTGGAATCAGGTATCGTTTCATATAAACTTTTCATGAGTTTTGTGTTGTAATTTATTAGTCACTAAAACTAAAGTGTAAATTGCTTTGGGTACCAAGAGTCATTATTAGGAGAAATTGTGGTTAATCAATAATAGAAGTAACTCATCCTTGTAAGTCCTGGTCCTCGTCCAGCTTCTGACCATCACATTGCACTACATGTGGTGATTATCTGACGTGCTGCAATTTGAACGAATTTGGAAAATGCTGACACATACTCGTAATACTATTTAATGATCAAAAAATTGAAATATCAGACTTTTGTTGTTTCTATCGATATGAAATAATGTTTGAGTGGAGACTTTTAATTTTATATATCGTATGGGTGTTTCATTCTTTTATCTTTTGGCGCCTTTTTATGTCAAGGATACTAATAAAAACAGATTAATTTCTACTTGTCTGATCTCCCAAAACACATACATTATATAGAGAAACCATATTCATATAGAAACTCGTATTCAGTCATAAGTTATTCACTAAGATATAATTTCATAATTATATTTTGGAATGGTTGCTTTGTAAATATCCCTCTGGGCATTACCTTTTAGGGCGAGAGATTATTAATGTATTCAGAGTGAAAACCAAATTATACGCTTTGATATAGTAAATTGCAGTTATTTTTGAGGTTGAGTGGTAGATGTTCCCATAACTTTGGGAATCATTTGTAGAGCAGGGAATTTTTCTGGAGCATACGTAGAGCGAGGTAACTCTTCATCTAGGTTTTCTAACTGTGAGGAAAAGCGGAATCGAAGTAAAAATATTTTATAGTAATGGAGCATCCATATAATAAGGTCTCTTTTTTATTCTTAGTCTTTAAAAGGGCGGCCGATTTTTTCTGCTTTGAAGCATTGAGAAGCAAAAGAAACCACATTTCAACTTCAGTAGTCTCCAAACAATTCAAACAGATCCTCCTTGGAATGTTCAAAACCATTGCGACCATAATGCCAGTGATAAAACATCCTTTACTATCACAACTTATTGAAATATGAGCAGGTATTTAAGATATTTCCTTAGGTTCTCTACGTAATCTACAAACAGATCATCTCTAAAATGCCCTGTCTATGGAGATATTCTTATTCATGACAACAATTCCGTTATTTTGCATACCCTTTTACAAAGAGACCACTTCTATTTAATGACAAACTGGACGTTCACAATAAGACTTATAGGGATTAGAAGTAACAAAATCCTTAGGGAAGCCCCAAATGAGTATTTGTAACCATTCTAAATTTTTCACCCAGCAGGGATCACTTCTGGCTGGTTAATACCTACCATTTCAACCCATCACTGGGCACAGCAAAAACCGATGTGCCACTTCAATCTGGGCAACCTTATGATGTCCAGTAGTGGCACTTCGCTAACCGCAAACGTTGAGATTCTGGGGTTCATGGGCAACTCGATAGGTCTAGTTTACTGTGGGAGATGACTGTTGGAGTTGGCGGGGTTTGTTCCCCAACCTCAGAGGTTCTTGTTAACCTCAACTAGGGTGTGCCACCCCCTTCCTACTTTGACTGGAGAGGCTGGTTCAGAGCCGGCCTCCCCCTCTCCCGGGGAGACATGACTTTGAGATGTAGTGCCCTAATTCTTCCTCATGTATCTTAATAGGAGGCGGCCCCTACTACCTAACCTTGCCTATCCTGAATATCCTGTCACTCCGGAAGCAGCGCAAAGGTTCTTACAGGACTAAGTTGCAATTTATAAGCTTCTTGTCCTAAGGGGAAAAAACATTCTAAACATTATAATAATGTATTGGATGTTATAATACATAAAATACTTCTTCCTACGTACAACTAAAGTAATCTATGTACTCATTTTAGCTTGGATTATTGGAAGTCTTGAAAAGGAAGAGAATGCACTACTGCAGGTGTCGCTATATACTATGTTTTTGAAAATAGAACACTAGATCCATGAAAAACCAAGATCTCACAATTTAGTTAAAATAATATTACTGTGTTGCTGTTCTAAAACTTTTGAATTGTTAGACTATCGTATCAGAGTTATAGTTTTCATATGTTGAAAATTTAAAAGACAGCAAAGTCATTAACTTTCAAGAAAGTCTCAGTTCTTTTTTATACTGGTTTAAGCTTTTAGTGGATTTTACATATCAAATAATTGATAACTTTAATGGTTAAACTGAAAATAAACGGATGTTAATCATAATTATTAATTAAGAATATTTAATAAATAAAAAAAATTTCGTTGGTTAATTGAATGGATTTATTAAAAACTCTTATTCAATTGATATATGTGCTGCTTAGAACATTGTTAAAATAGTTTACTCCAGCAATGCTCCCTCTCTATTTAGCAGTTCAGCTCGATGACGATTATTGTCTGCATCGACTCTTTTTATTTTTTATAAAAATTTTACTATTATTTGTAATTACTTACAGTGAAAAATTTAATATTTTTAGTTATATTTGAACATAATCAGGCCTTTCTATTACTGTATAACTTCGTCTTCTCTTGTTTACTGTTTCTGTAGAAGAGAGATCTGGTGTTCTTTAGAAAGCTAATTGGGTAATTTAAAAATTATAGACCATATTTCTGTTATAAACTCCGCAAAATATGTTTTGATATTTATTGACTTTAAACAATCGAACATGATTTAATAACGATTTTTAATCATTGTCAGCTAACATACACCTACTTCAACTCATTTTAATATTGATCATATTTGAACATGCCGGAAAGGTTGGTGTGAGACATAAGTTATCCAATCCTTTTCATAAACATATCTCTTTTATCCACTAGGCCAAAATTGCTCATAAATTACTATGATGTAAGTCTTGTCCGGATAGTAATCTATACAATGCTAGAATTATGTATGTTTGATATATTCTCTCAGTATTATTTAAACTTTTATCAAACATGTATAAACCAATTTTAAACATTTGGATGTTGTATAGAAAACAGTATTGTAAACTGACTCTTCTTTTCTTTACGGATATTGTATAATTTGGACAATATAATATGGAGAATGATTCTAAAATGATTCTTTCTGTACACTTAGAGTATTGAAAGGATTTAAATATATAAAAACATAAATATCCAGTTCTTTTTTTAGTTTGCAAAATATACGAAAATAATTATAGCTTGGACGATGTGTTGGAAATGATTGTAAACTGATTCTTTTTGTACACTTAGAGTACTGAAAGGATTTAAATACATAAATCTCAAATTGTTTTTAGCTCACAAAATATACGAAAATAATTCTTCAAGCTTTAAAATTTGTATCAGATATTTATAAACGGATAGTATAGAACTTCGACGATGTGTTGGAAATGATTGTAAACTGATTTTTTCTGTACACTTAGAGCACTGAAATTTGAAAATATAAATCTAAGTTCATTTTTTTTATCACAAAAATATACGAAAGTTATTTGTTGATTAGATAATCTTCCTCATTGTGAAAAACATATTACTTGTAAACGCGTTATAACTAAATAGAAACTGTTTCACTGTACAATATACTTTTAAACAGCAATTATATAATTCCTTAGGAGAAGCAAAATACTATTTTGATAAGTTTATTAATGTGTAACCGTTTTACTGGCACATGAGGGGTTAGCTTTGAAATTTAAAATAAAACTTTTGTGAATGTTTAAAAATAAAAGTAAATCTTCTAAAATAAATAAAGTTCAAACTAAAATAAAACTTCTTCTTAAAAAATAATAACTGGAATTAAAATTAAAACTTCTTGATGAATTTTAAATTTCAAACTTGTAATATATTCTTTACTCCCAAAAATGTACAAAGTTCTTACAGCTTTTCATTCAATTTTCAAAATTAAAGAACTTTCACACTCTAATCTGATCTGGCAATTCTTCACTTTAATTTATCTTCAAAATTCAATTTTTATTTTGTTACTAATTTTCTTTACTTTACTTTAAAAAAGTATTCAGTGTTACACACTTACAAATTCTTCAGTGTTAGAGATTTTAATAAATCAAAAAATTGCTGAAAGCTTCCGTAGGTTCGATGACGATTAGGAAAAAGAGTTACTCTAAGCACTATTAACTCTACTCGTTACAATCACTTCCGATGAACTAAGATAGAGGTACGGCACTTCTATCTCACCCCACCTCTCAACTTCGTTATCAAACACTGCCATCTGCGATGCGCGCCTCGCCGATAGCAGCCTCTTTTGTATAGTTCCAGTCCTTATCATTCATCTGGGCCTACTCCTTCCACCGGTAATCCAATTACCCCAGAATTATTATTTAATACAATCGTTTCATCACCCACGCTCAAAACTGGCATTACCGTGGAAGAGTCCCTACTAAAAGAAAATTTCTTGTTCGTTACTTTTAACACATTCAATTACAATCACATTCACACATTACTATTTAACATTTAACGCGTATACAGGGACCAGTTTCCTCATTGGCACTGGCTCCTGTAGTTGAGGAAGAGATCGTGAAAATCATTCAGCAGCTCCCACCCAAAAAAAACAAACGACATTAATTTGATGTCGGCGTGGCTTATAAAGAAATGCTCCAAGCATATTGCCAAGCCACTAGTCCAATTAGTAAATCAGTCATTCGAAGAAGGAGTTTTTCCCTCGCTCCTAAAAATTGCAAAGGTGAGCCCAATCTTCAAAAAAGACGACCCATGCTCTGCAAATAATTATCGGCCTGTCTCTATTTTGCCTGTTCTGAGCAAAATTTTTTGAAAAAATCTTTTTACAAAAAATGCTTCAGTTTTTGAATAATCACAACCTTCTTTCTGAACACCAATTCGGTTTCAGAAGGGGCAAGTCGACAATTGATGCAATTTGTGAGTCTTGTTGAAATGGTGGTAGAGGGATTAGAAAGTCGAAATCTCACTTTAAGTGTATTTCTCGACTTAACTAAAGTATTCGACTGTGTCGACCACGTGAAGCTGCTTGACAAACTTGAATCCCATGGCATCAGAGGCGTGCCTCTTCAGTGGCTTAGCTCATTTCTAAGCCGCAGAAAACAGCTTGTTTCAAATCTCAAACAAATTTTCCGAGCCGTTGCAGCTGAGATATGGAGTCCCTCAAGGATCAATTCTCAGTCCAATTCTTTTTCTCATCTATGTCAATGACATAGACTCATCACTACTGCACGGGAAACTTGTGCAGTATGCTGATGACACAACACTTTGTTTTCCCAGCAAATCCAAAATGATTCTGGAAC
>NW_025782456.1:0-89198 GCF_021130785.1 Homalodisca vitripennis | reverse complement strand
TGGCTATTAGATACCGACGTGCTCATTAACCGAAGTGTTAGGTTATGTTAACTAGTTAAGTGATCAATACATGCATATCACTTAAACTCACAAGACGTTAAAGGTTGTAAATTAAGTCCTGATACGTCGGGATATAGTCCAAACGGATTGGGATATCAATGTAAAATCTTCACTATACCTATTAAAATACTTTTATGAACTTTTTAAGGATAAGAATATGTCTCCCCTCTGTTTCAAAGGGTTTTTAGAGGAAGGTTACTTAAAAATTTTCGAATTGCAACCCCTATCTTGTGACATATCATTTTGAAAGGTAAATTTAAAAGAAAGAACCACATTGACATACAACACAAAACTTCCCTACGAAGATCCCAGCTAAAGGTATGGGCAAACAACCCCTTACGTCAAAGGGTGTAAATTAAGCCCTGATACGCCTGGATATATTCCACACGGAGTAAGATATCAATGTAAAATCTTCACTATACGTATTAAATAACTTTTTTGGATTTTCTGAAGGTAATAAAAAATGTTACTCCCCTTTCAAAAGCGTGGGTAGAAGAGGGTAACTTTAAATTTTTAAATTGCAACCCATAACCTTTGCTAGGATCGTCGTAGGGATATTTTGGTTTCAATCAATTATGTTTTTTCATTGAATAGACCTTTGATAAGTAAATGTTAAATTTTTTAAATATTTATTTTTCAAAACTATTTGTATTGAAAAAATAACATTAATCTGTATGTTTTAAAAGTAAATTTAAAATAGAAATGATGGATTATACGTTTTAATATATATACTTTAAAAGCGTTTTATGTACTTATTAAAATTATTGGGGTATTTGTCATGCAAACATTAAAATAACCTATGGAGGAACACTTACCTAGAATATTTAATTTAAAAACCACTAACTCAAAATTAAAATTTTTTAATTTACGTTGCACCTGTGAAGCTGTGTTATTAAAACACCAGAACCACACATGTATAAAAATACAATATTTATCATATTATACATTCAGGGCCGTAGTCAGAACGGTTTCATAGTATTTTTTTCCCAGGCGCGGTTCTAAGGTGGAGTGGGGTGTGAGGGGGGCTCGCTTCGGACCCCATCTCAAAAAATCGGGTGTCACCGCTTCGCTTTATTTTTAAGAATGTTTAGGATCACTCAATATAGTAATGCAGCATGTGTAACATGTAAAATATATGAGATAGTTTTGACTGTTTGGATTTGATCGTCATTAATTTAAAGCCTTATAAAATATTTATAAATCACTGAGGAGGACAATATACTCGTAGCGCTACTACGGTGGTGTTTGAAAAACCACCAGTTGATTACATGTTCCAACTGGTAAGCGGCGCAATTGCAGCCACTACGAACATTACAACACGTTGTACAAGTACAATACTCATGGAAAGTTTAAAATATAGGCTAAAGATAAATATTTAACCAAAACTTGTGTAGAAAACAAAATTTTGATTTAAGATTTTTTTGTTATTTTTCTTTAATATTTTATAAACATCATAAAAAAGCTCCAAGTTTACGAAAATGAAAATAGATTTAGAAGAAGAAAAAGAGGGGAAAAGATAATCACACTGGAATGTTGAAGAAGAGTTGAATGAGGAGAGAAGTGATGCAGTTAGAGCGAAAATAGGATATGGGGATGAGAAGGATAGGCTTACGTGAAAACACATACAGAAATTTGAGGATTAGATTGTTTTTGTTGTAGATTTTTACATAATTCTTACATAATATATAATACACTTCCCATTCTTTCCTTTTATAGAAACGCTCGTAGATACCTCGTTTACAAAATAAGGTTGCATTCAAAAACACTTATTCCATCCTAGAAAAACATACACAATAATTGCGGTGTCGGTGGTGAAGATGGGACTCCGGAAAATCGATGTCACGTACAAGAATTGTTGGCTCTCCGCCCGGCCCCCACTCCACTGTCAGATTCTGCGGCGTAAGCATTATACTAGGTTTACTGTACTATGTACTATTTACTGTACCATTACTTTACTACGTTTTCTGTAATATGTACTATTTACTATACCATTACTGTACTACGTTTACTGTACTATCTACTATTTACTGTAACATTAATTGTACTACGTTTACTGGACTACTATGTACTATTTACTGCACCATTACTGTGCTACGTTTACTGGACTATGTACTATTTACTGTACCATTACTGTGCTACGTTTACTGGATTATGTACTATTTACTTTAACCATTACTGTAACTGCGTTTACTGGACTATGTACTATTTACTGTACCATTAATGTGCTACGTTTTCTGGACTATGTACTATTTACTGTACCATTACTGTACTACGTTTTCCGTACTTGTGTACTATTTCCTGGAACATTACTGTAATAATACGTTTTACTGGACTATGTACTATTCACTGTACCATTAATGCACTACGTTTTCTGAACTATGTAATATTTACTATACCATACTGTCCTACATTTACTTCAAATTTGTACTATTTACTTTACCATTACTGTATTACTTTTACTGTACTATATAATATTTATTGTACCGTTACTGTTTTTTCTATTGTAACTGTATGTGTGATGAATTATTCTGTAAAATACTGGACGTAGGATTTGCTTAAATTCAAGAAATATACTGTGTCGATAGGGACTGTGAAGTTGCTTACAGAATTAGGAATATATATTTTGCCAACAATTTATGTTAATATCTTACCAAATTATTTTCCCATTTTAGCGTTTTTGTAGACTACTTACTTTTGTATTTGAAACTGTCACACATTGGGAACTGTATAATTTAATTTAATTGGCTATAAACTATTCATGCATTAATTTAAAAGCAAACATGTATTAATAATAAACCGTTTTTGGAAGTAGGGTGCATGGTAGGTTAGCTGAATATTAAATTCTTGATGCCAATAATAATATGGTATATGAAACTAAATTTAAATATAACTTTTAAATAAACAATCTCCTTAAACTCTATAACGTTATAACTGGATTTAATAAGTCAAATTTGTCCTTTTTAAAATTGAAAGTAATGATTTACCGGTACTGTTTCTTTTTTAATTTGTGGAATGCATAATCAATAATGATATCTACATATAAATCGCTGTAAAATAAAAAAGAAATTGGTTTTTGTCTTGTAGGAATTCGAGTGTAAATCCCCTTAACGGTTTGTAAAAAATAAAAAAAAGCAAACGGGTGATATTTTACTATTTTTATTATGGAACGAGAATTAAAAATGGTCATAGCTATTACAGTTATCAATTGCCTATACTTGATTCCATCAAAAGTCATCACAAGGCTAACATAATAAAACTGAAAATGGTGTTAAGAAAGTAGCGTTAAATTTGTTACAATGGCTGATTTAAAACCCATACTTTTTTAGAACTTTAGGATTTAGAACTTTATATTTTAAATAATAAAATCCCTGCACTACCACAAATGAAACTAGTTCTTTGTTTCCATCATATAATTATTAGGGAAGAGCCTTATTGATGTCTCATTTATGCGATGATGTCTCCTTAACTACGTTCTGTCTGGTACTCACTCCATTAGTTTCTTAGTCATTGAATTAGTAAAGTATGCGTCATCCGACAAACATTACTAAAAAGCTTAAGTTATGAAAAATTTACACCTCACAAAAGCAGGTTGATATCAATAAATCGTTACTTAAAGGATACATGAGTAGTTAATAATAATCGCCTTAGGTAAATTAGGACAGGAAAGGATGTCATAGAACACAAGTTTGTTACGTCACAATGAGATCTTAATTGGCAAACACGTTTAGTAATACCTAATCGCTAGCAAAATTTACCTCGCCAACAAGAGCTCTACGAGGATAGCGTTGTAGTGCCTACGTCATCAACCCCCCCCATTCACCCAAACCATTGTACGTGTATTATACAGCTGTTGCTGTTGTATCCATGTTTGTATGTATGAGTATTGTTTCGTGCAAGCTTACATTGTCGGCTGACCTGATGTGTAACAATACTATACAATCCCGGCTTGTGCGTCTTTGTCACTATTCCATACAACACTTACAAAAGCCGTCCGAACCATTGTTGTACACTGAATAATTATGAGTAAACAAACAGTATACAACTTACTAAAATGAGTGTATATGATGACTTAATGGATGCAGAGCGACAGTGAAAGTTTCAAATTACATTCCATAGAACGTGTGATTGTGTTTATTAGTTAGTTTTATCACAGACTGGTCAGAATATTTACATTCCTGTTACACCATAATTTTTTAAACAGATTGAGTTTACCGGACAATATTTGGTACTCTGTTTGAGTAAACTCGGTTAAACTTATTTTAAAACATTGCTACAACATGTTGCTAGTGTGAGCAACAGAATGTAAAAGTGCAGACTTCGATTTTTTTTAAATGTAATAGAGCAGTGCATGAAACATTGATTGTTTACTTTAATAAAAAACCACAGATGTGGAGTTGTGGAACCTTCCTCACCTCAGACCGTCAAAGTCAGCTTTGATGATAAAATGGGATGGACATGTCACCAGTTAATGGCTGGATGACACGTCTTTACACACTATAGGACTGTGGAATAATACAGATTACTCGATCGCTAGCTAATGAAAAACATGAACCTACAGAGAGCGCTTTCCTGGTTAAGGTAGTAAAGAGTTGTAAGGACTAAATCAAGATACTGGAAATATTTCCTCGCGGCCACAAATCTGATGAACTTAGATATTTGTAAAACAATGTTCTAGACTTTCTCGCCATAAAACATAAGAGACATTCACTGGTACAATGTAGTAATATGAAAGTCACGATATGAATGCGGCCCTGTCCAGTCATGCCAAGTATGTTACTTGAGTTTACATGCCAGATTCTGCGGTAGCCACAGCCGCAGGCAAATATGCGGACATAGTTACACGGGGCAGGGCCACTCGACATTGTTACTTACACTGATTTCTTCCTTGAATTATGTAGGAATATACTTTGTTAAAGTAGCACCTAAGTTAATAATATGTAATATTACACTAATGGTACCGATTTTATTGAACGTACCAATATATTTTTAAGTTTCTGTGTATAGATTAGTTTACATAGAATAATTAATTATCCCTCAAGTATTACGGAAAGTATTAACACAGTTCATTAATCTTTTAATAATATACCTGTGTATTTGTTTGAAGCCGAAAAAACATAGGTACTGAAATTTTACTATGATTCTCAATTTTCATGACTAAACTCAATGATATAATCCCATTGTATAATAAAGTTAGATATGTTTAGTTTATACATGTTTAAATCAACGTCATAGAATTACGTTTTTAATACAGTTTTATGAATTATTTTACTGCAATAAAAAAAATTAGCATTATTATTTTCAATGTCCAAGTTTATTTACTAAAAAATAAAATTAATTTTCGAATATTATGCCCATACGTTATAATTAATATTATAATTTGTTTTCAAGTTTCAAACTGTTATGCGTTCCTAAGCTATTGCATATGTGGAACAACAATTTTAAATAGAAAAAAAAACAACACATTACATTAAATTCCCAAACTTAGCTCCTAATAAATTAGTGGTATACTGTATTTCAGTTAAATTTTCTAGTGCAAACACAACTCACACATTGTAAACATTCCAGTGAGAGGTGAAATATGAAAACAGAGTTCGCACTTTGTATAAGAAACGGTGTAATTTTACCACTTCATTTCAAAGCGCATTGTTGTGCAGTTTTTCACAGCTCTTGGTGGTAACAAGTTTCAATTTAATTTCAGAGATAAATGGCAATGTTTCTGTTAGAGTTGACTAATTAATGCTTTGTGAAACCGTTACCTCGGCTCTCTGTCAAAGACGATGTTTTCTTTGTATAATTAATTTGTTTTGATACCTAATAGTGTTTGTACGGTTCAGATCAAATATAGGGTTTTTATTTTTACAACCACTAATTTCCCCTTAACGTCAAGAAGGGTGTGAGGTGTACGGTATAATTTTGAAGGTATGTATAATCATTTATGTGCATCCAAGTAACTTCATTCGTTTGAGCATTTTAAATATTGATTTTATTTAACTCAGTTTAGCATTTAAAAAAGAAACAAAGTATCTATTATTTTGTGAAACAAACTCCGCCCTTCTGGCGTAAAAAAGAGAAAATCCCTCGAGAGAAAAGGATAGAGAGAAAAAATTACCTCGATTCAAAGCCAGATGGCCGTAAGCGCATTCTTCATAATGTCTGGTAAAAGTGATTATTTTCCTACTATTAATTGCTTTAAACAAATAGCTTTACCTTTATGTATATATTGGTTTGTTAAAGTCTTTAATTTAAGTTTCACTGACAAGGCATACCTTTAAATTTTAAACCAGAATGAACTTTGGTTCCATCAATATTCCAAGCAATAGCTATAAGCTGTTGAATTATACCTATATAATATAAAATTCCACTAAATATAGGGACTAATTTATGGGAAATCCTATTACATAAAAAATAACCTATCTATTTGTTCATAGTTAATTTTGACGATGGGTAATTTACAATGGTTAGGGATATACATAGCGTATATTTGCCATAAGTACTCACCTGTTTCTACAACATAATGTTTATAAATTAATTGGTATAAAGTTTATGTTCTAAATTCTCTCTTTTTTATCCAAAGAGTCCAGAATTTGTAAATTATTTTAACTCTCGGGAGTAGCTCAATTACTAAGAGGAGGTTTACTGCTTCTCAAAGTTTGAGGTTGGTTATTTATCAGTATTCGTGTTGAATTTTGTTACAGAAATATTGCGCCATCGACACGTAAATCTTTATTTAATGGAACTTTTATGCAGATAAATAGATCAATATTGAAATAAAACCTCTTAAAACATTTTCACGTTTAACCAACTTTCAAAGTAACAAACGAACAGTGTATTAAGAATCGATGTTTACTTTAGTGTTAGATTTTCCACGAATTATAAAGAAATACCTATTTTGCTGACGCTCCAAGATTGGAACAGGCGGTGGAAGCTGCAAGAGCAATAAGTTACAGTCACCCTTCCCTCCTCCCCTCAAACCCCCTCACACCCCTATACTCTCCATTCTCTCGGATATAACGGGCCACATTCATCACAATATCGGCCACCTGGCTCTGGTGGCTTGACATCTCACTTACACGACCAAGAATAATGGCGCATTTCTGATTCATTCACGACAAGCGCAGAAGGTACGAAGCACCTTATACTTTCTACTTTGTAATAATGTTTTGCTTTAGATGGCTATTGGAATGATTATAAAACACAGCAAACATTTAAATCGCAAAAATACTATAAACGGTAAAGTATTATTAGGCTGTCGGATGTATTGATGTTTGGAATCAAATCGTATGCAAAAAAACTGAATTGGCCGAGTCTTAGTTTAGCGACGGTTGACACCAGGGCTTAACCCCACCGGTTTTCAAAGTCCCAATGGACACGATAATGAGAATGGTGAAACTGCTACTATTCCCTAAAGTAGTCACACAATACAGCTTCTATAAGCAACTATAATATGCTGAGCGTTAGCGAAGCCTATCGCTGAATTAGCAGGAAGGCTTCATATCAGTCTGTCTCTCTACACGATATCTCGAAAGAAAAAGTGACCTATAGATTTGGAAATTTTGCGTGAAGGTAACAAAGAGTTTGATACGGTAGTTCATTGTCATTTATGGAATATGGCTGAGCATTACAGAAAAAACACTTTTACCATTGGTCTTATGTGTGATAATGATGGCAACAAAAAATTTAAAGTCAATAAATTTGTTAGCAAACTCAGTACAATCATGTAACATATTTACATTTGACATGTAACACTTGCAGCTATATTTCTCTTTAGCTAATTTTGCATGTAACCTTAGCAAGCCATAACTCAACACATGGAGCGTTGTAATCTCACTTTTATTATTATTATATTTAAAGTTGATAAAAATCGAAACAGTGAAGTTTTAGGTATAAATGCTGTATAATGATATTCTAAAAAATTATATTAAATACTTATAACTTAGAGTTAGTGTAATACAAATTAGTGTAAAAACGTATGTGAATTACCATAAGACACCATTTTATTAAATGCAAGGTATTTCGTTTAGGAATTAATGTTATGTAGAAGAGTTTTACAGAGGTATTATTTATGTTACCTTACAAACTGTCTTGCTATTTATTCTAGAATCTGATATAAACATAGAAACAAATATCTCGACTTCAGTACGAACATTCAAGACATCTCAGAGATGTGCAATATGATATATACATTGTCTCTAACTTCGTCATTCTGCTCTACTGATTTCTTGAAGTAAGAAATGTTTTGTAGGATAAGAAAGTAATAAAACAAATTCCACTGACCATAATTTCATACAAGAATCTCGGGAAGGCACTTTAAATGGTTTGTCTATGATGGCCTGTTACACTGCAAGACGATTTGTGGACTAATACAGTTAACAGGTGTTTAATTCATAATTTTAAGATGAAAAACAACTGGAATGGTTAGTATAGAGCAATTAATTACACTGCAACATATTTATTGTAAAGCCATTTTACAAATTACTGTTTTTTTATAATGAGGGAGGAAATGTATGGTATGGATAAATTACTTTAGATTTGTTGTCTGTTATGAGACGAAATAATTCAAACTTACTCACTACTTTGCACTCTCATGTGTACACTCATGAATAAAAGTCACTTCAATATTATCAGAGTAAGCAAGTTTTATTCTCAGTTGATGATAAAAAAAAAACTAGTTGACTGAGTATTTCCTCAGTAGGGGCAGTAGTTATTGTGGTGTATTTAAAGTCGTCTTATTTAGGACGTCTGTGGAGTTTAGCTTTAAAAATTAAGATTTCTGTCATTACTTGAGTAAATGTAGAAGACTTATACGAACAGTTTATTTTACAAAGGAAGATCTCTGCGAAAGATTACTCTACAATTATTGTTGTTATTTATTAGTATCAGCAGATGTAAACGAGCTGTCCATGGCTCCTACATCTGACCTCTATGGTCTGCAGATAATTCAAATGTAAAAACAATTTGACTGAAGATGACTGTTAATATTATGCCTTACACGAAATAAGTTATTCTTGCTGTGGCTATATTATGTTATCCTGACTGAAGTTGGGACAGGGTGCTCTTGAAAGATATTTAAACTACAGCTTAATTTAAAAAACTGACTCATATTACAAATATATTTCACATAAAACACGGTTAATGAGAAAATAACTATTTATCATTAAAATCC
The DNA here is from genome assembly GCF_021130785.1 of Homalodisca vitripennis. Taxonomy (NCBI): domain Eukaryota; kingdom Metazoa; phylum Arthropoda; class Insecta; order Hemiptera; family Cicadellidae; genus Homalodisca; species Homalodisca vitripennis. Next base: position 79,975 of record NW_025782456.1, on the reverse strand, counting down.
TCTGACTCAAACACGTATTGAGATAGTACACTCGTTTATTGTTCTTTGTTTCTTTGTTCCTTTGTTCCATTGTTACTTTTGTGTATTAACCAAATTTCCGAATTGGCCAAACTGTCGTAGATCACGTTTTTGCATTTATTTCTGTCCATATCATTCTTATCATTTCATTTTAACTAAGCTCACCTTAGCTCCACATTACTTGTATTTGGTTTACAACGATTATTCCAGAATCATATCCAGATTCCCTAACGGTAATTTCGAATTAGTGGTCGTCATCTATCAGTCGTAACTTGGCTTTGCTATGCAAGAAACCGATGTTTAATCCATAGCACTTTGTTAACTTGAACGGATTAAATCTGTTAATGCATGTAAACTTATAAATCATAACCACAAAAGAATTTTCTTTTTACTTTGAACAGTAATTTTACTTGAAATTCCGATTCACAGGTCTAATTTTGAAAGATAATCTGTTTGGAAGGTCCTGCTGATAAAAGGCGGCAGTAAGTTTTAACGGAAAACAATTAAGAGAGGCTCAGAGGGAGCTTAAGAGCGACAGTCTGTCCGATAATAGACGGAGCTTAAATGAACTCGCTTTAGGACACAGAGATAAGTAACACAATCACGCCTCAAGTAATGACATTGACAAATGGTTATTTATTATACCTTATTCTAATGATGAAATAACAACAATAGAGCAGGAGCTAGGAGGTAATTTGCATTGTACAAATAAAAAAACCTTGTTTTTCTAGAAATCTATTAAGGAGTTTTTCCTAAAGAATATTTTAATCAGCCGTTCTAGTTTTGGTGGAGGTTAAAATGGGAAGGTATAAAAAGGATTAAAATATCAATCGTTGGTATCTTCTCAAATAATTTTTTAAATAAAGCGTAGAGCATCAAATAAATATTAAATCAAACGATGCAAGCATTATATATGTGTTAAACGGTCAGTATCGAGTATGTAAACCTAGGAAAAATACAATCTGATGAAAGAAATATCGTTTTATATATTGTAACCCTTTACTAAACACTATAATTTTTTGAGCTCCACCAAAAACTGTTCAGAAAACATATTCTCTGTTGATTTCAATAAAACTAGGCTGTATGCTGTTACAATTCAAATTGCCTCTCGGCTCCTGGTTTACAAGGCTTTTCATAAATGAAAAATAACATTATTACGACTATAACTTATTAAATGCGCAGTAGTCCAGAAGCTAAATATTACTATAATTAATTCGTTTATAAAAAGTACAGTGTATTCAGGTAGTATGTATCCGTTTTATTCATGCTCACAAAACTGCTCATATTTTCAATGTGATTATGGTTATATGCACATGTTACTAATCTGTATGTGTGTCATAATTTTTAATTGAAATATTCACTCTCTATTTTTTTTAATTTTCACGTATGAATCAGATTACGAGTATTCAATTAAAATGACAAAAATGAGTACAACTAAGTGGATAATATTATGTTCGAATTTTAGGACAATAATTAAAAAATTCCCTGTATTTGAAAACGTTGTGTTACAATATAAAGGTACATTGTTGTTTTTATAAAAACATGTGTCCCTTAAAAAGGACAGCCTCGCATTTCAAATAATATTAGCAAAATTTTTAAATGAAAAAAAAAATATTTCTCAAAATTGGCAGGACTGTTTTGAGGATGCATTATCCTAACATTCTAGAGACCGGAAAATGTTCAATTTTCTGTCTGGCAGTCTATTTACAATTGTATTATACTGTTTCCCTAGAAACGAAGTGACATTATGGTTCGTCTCTCAATGAAAGTGGGCTGAGCGTTAACAAACATGACCATATTGGTTTTATAGGTAAGCATAGTGGCAACGAAAAAATCGCAGAATAAATTTGTAAACAAACAGTAGAATCATATTACATTTCAATATGCAACTTAGTATTACATATAGTGTACTCAAATGAGGCATTGACTTTAAATGTTGCATTCAACATCAGTGAATCCTGTCACGCGACGAGTACTTGGAGTTATGTACAGAAAATGTATTATTTGGAGGTTTTAGTTTTTGAGAATAATTGGTATTCCTAGAAAGCCCATATTTTTGAAGATCATTCCTGTAGTTCCTGAGAAATTTGAAATTAAATTTTGAAATAGTAAACATTTACTCAATGATGGATGCTATTTGTCTATGTATTTTTAGTTAGAGGCAATAAGAACGGTCATGTTTACAAAGGGATCCTAATTATATAGACGCTGGAGAAACTTCAGGTTCACGAGCCTAATTGTTTGGAAGTAGTTCGTACTAAATGTCTTAATAGGTTATGAAGAGTTCTGTAAAACCAATGCTAAGAGCGTATTTTTACATTATGACGTTTAGGGAATGTCACACAAGTGATGTGTCTGACGAAGATAGCTTTCCTGTTGAAAGGCCTCACAAAATAAAAGCTTCAAGTAAATTTGTTTGTATATTTGAAATGTGCTTAAGTTAATGACTTTTGCACCCCAAACAAATAAAGTATGTTCATAATGGAAGTGTTTACATGCATCTGATTAAAGGTGACAGCCATTTAAAATTGTCACTTTTAAAAAGTTTACAAATTTAACTGTTTTGGAACATTCCATACGAAATCAAAATAATATAATTATTAATTAAATAAAGTGAAAAGCAATCAAAATATTGCAGCTTAATTAAGCAGAAAACGTTCCCCCTTTGTTACTTGAGCAGTTCTCAACGCATATTAAAACGATGTCGGTGACAAGATATATATTAAGTATCAAATATAGGCTAGTTAGAGTATTCATTTTTCAAAAGCAATAAATGTGCATTTCAAGCCCTTACAAGGGTATTCACTGTCGTACCAAATACCTTCGCCATCGACGATTATTAAATGACGGTGCCCTTTGATTATGTTAATACTTTTGGTTTGCTTCATTATTTACAACCAATGTGGAATACTGTTAATATTCACTATGCAAAATTACTGTTATTTATCCCTTGATTTAAAGCGACATGTGGCATCCAACAATTTCTAATTAAATTTACTAAATACATTAATCCTGTAAAATATTTTAAAATGCTCGTTTTTAGTTATTTTTAAGTCAAACTTTTGTAATGGCTGCCATCTTCGAGTGGATTGATGTACAATTTAAAATACAAACAAACGTGCCTAAATAGAACCTATTAAAATGGTTTGATGAATGTGTAAGGGTTTTATAGAAAAAAATATACACACCCACAGACAGAAAAAAATAATCGAATTATAGTTAAACACTAATATACTATAACCATAGGAACGATCCCCAGAAATGTCCGAGACGAATTACTAAACACTTTGTATATTCAATAACACTGAAAGTAGCATCCCACGTGTACGTCACAAATAAATTGATAATGTATTGGAATGGTTAACTGAAGCAGTTACGTTGATAATTGTTAGTCAAAGCCTATAGCATCCAATGTATAAGCTATCGTATGAATATTCAATAAGACCCATTAGGAGTAACACCGCCCGATGAATAAAGCATTTACAAGTCTCTAGGTTACAAAGCTCTCTGTTAATTGTATCTCTACTCATTATGTACAACATACCATACAATCATTTAAATACATACTAAAATCGAAATGGCAAGTATAAACGTGCTATAATAGCCCAGGGATCGATTTAAATTTTCGGAATTATACTATTTTACCAACTCATAGGAAAATGTAAACAACAATGAGAACTAAAATGATGTGATAAATATTAAACAACTATTTCTTTTATTTGGAAAACAAACACTAGATTTAAATAGATTAAAAAATGTCTCAATTTACGTGTTTTTTTTATTTATTAACAGTTTATTTTCATGCATTGTTTATTTTGTCTGTGTTTTATGAAATGTCCTATGAAAAATACTTTTCTGGTCTTCATGATCTTATAGTAAAAGATTCGCTTTGTTATTTAGATGGCTATATCTTCCACCTAAAAATACACATCTTAAGAATAATTGTGAATTTTAATAAGAATGCATAAAACACCTTTGTTATACTGGGGTGAAAAGGAATATATCGTGGCAGACAAATTAAGTACGCGGACACTGTAGGCTGGTAGAAAAGTGTTCGTTGCCAATATGCTGGGATGTAAGTACTCGTACACTGTAGGCTGGTAGATAAGTGCTCGTTGCCAATATGCTGGGATGCAAGTACTCGTACACTGTAGGCTGGTAGATAAGTGCTCGTTGCCAATATGCTGGGATGCAAGTACTCGTACACTGTAGGCTGGTAGATAAGTGCTCGTTGCCAATATGCTGGGATGCAAGTACTCGTACACTGTAGGCTGGTAGATAAGTGCTCGTTGCCAATATGCTGGGATGCAAGTACTCGTACACTGTAGGCTGGTAGATAAGTGCTCGTTGCCAATATGCTGGGATGCAAGTACTCGTACACTGTAGGCTGGTAGATAAGTGCTCGTTGCCAATATGCTGGGATGCAAGTACTCGTACACTTTAGGCTGGTAGATAAGTACTCGTTGCCAATATGCTGGGATGCAAGTACTCGTACACTGTAGGCTGGTAGATAAGTGCTCGTTTCCAATATGCTGGGATGCAAGTACTCGTACACTGTAGGCTGGTAGATAAGTACTCGTTGCCAATATGCTGGCAGGCAAGTACTCGTACACTGTAGGCTGGTAGATAAGTGCTCGTTTCCAATATGCTGGCAGGCAAGTACTCGTACACTGTAGGCTGGTAGATAAGTGCTCGTTTTCCAATATGCTGGGATGCAAGTACTCGTACACTGTAGGCTGGTAGATAAGTACTCGTTGCCAATATGCTGGCAGGCAAGTACTCGTACACTGTAGGCTGGTAGATAAGTGCTCGTTTCCAATATGCTGGCAGGCAAGTACTCGTACACTGTAGGCTGGCAGACAAGTGGACGTTGCCAATAGTAAGACCAGTAGTAATAGACAATATGCTATAACTATGATTCTTTATTAGCTGAAATCTTTCGAGGCAATCTTGATACCGCGAATTTAATTTGAAACGGTAAATTTTTACGTAGATATACAAACACTAAAAACACCAAAACCCATGTTTCAGCCACAAGGGGTCTAAAGACAAAACCTACACAGCATTGTTAATATTATTTTATTATTTTTTGTATTACGAAATAAATAAAAATAAAACCGTAATAGAAGCAAGAATTTTGATTATAAAATAATTGTTTTCAAATATTTATAGTGTCTCATATAGTAGAAACTATCCCAAATTGTTTATCTTGGGCTATGTTGAATGAATTCTATAAAAACTGATTTATTGTTCTTTATTATCACTACGTACTCAAAGCTGAGTATCTAAGAATGCACTCTATTAATTAAAATAATCGTACATAGGTTTTATACCTTTTTGGCCAAGCCCTTTAAGGGTAACTAAACAACTCTTTTTAGTAAAACTTGATACTCTTTATTTTTTCATAAAATGCAACACCTCCTATTATGTTGAAAGGGACACAAAAAGAAATTAAAATACTTTCAACAATGTTTGAAGTGGTGCAATAAAGATATCCCAGAGATTATAATCTTAATTTTGTTGCCTAAAAATTAAAAAGGTTTTATATAAAAAAATTAAAAAGATTTTAGAAAGACTGCTGAAATAAATATAATCAAAGGATAAGATCACCAAGTTGTACTGAGGAGCGTTCATGTTACTGTATTGTTAAAAAATGGGTTACTTTATTAAATCATGTCTATAAAATAGAATGGCTTATAACGTATAAAACATGGGGGAGTGGGAGTGCATCCATAACGATACAACTGATGTTATATTTGAATGCTGCTAGAACCATCAGGTAACAACGCCAGAGCAACTCCCGAGTCAGCTATTCTGACCACACATTGGCTCACCATGTTATTGTTACCATATAAAGGCCACGGAGGTGCTCATTCTCCACTGTATATGACATGTCATGTTGTGTATAATGTAACTGTTCATGTTTATCGTTATTGCAGTACTACTGGGAGATCGCCATTGAGGCTTTACAGTTTCACAAGTCGTGTCATGTAAGGACACGAACTTCAAGTTATTCGTGAAATTGGTGTAAATTATATCCCCTAATATAGAGTTTGAAATGAACATATTGTTGAACAACTCTTGTCTTCGGTTTATTTTTACTCACTTTATTAGCTGAGCGGTAAGGAAGTCTATCACGTAAGGAAACTTGTTTTTGATCATATACAGGGTGAGTCAGGCCACCCGTCCCCCTACATATGTAGCAGATGTACCTTCTTCGTTTTATCGAAAACCCCTTTATTTCAACCCCAAATAATTCTGGGAATTAATTTTATTACCTTAAAATACCCCAAAATAGAGTGGTGGTGAATATGAGTTTAACAACGCTCTGCTATGGTTTGTTTATTTTAACCTAGATTTTAATTATGTGTATTTATGTCTTAGGTTAGTTATTAACCTGAGAAAGAGATCAGATTGCAGAATTTAAAACGTTATGTAACTATTTTTTTTTTGTATTACTGAACGATGGCACATGTCTGGAAGGATCCTCTTTCCTACCTTTCCATTTGAAAATATATTATACAAATTACCAATACTAACCAAAAGTGTCATTAAGGGGAAGTGAAAATTAAATTAAAAATAAAAACTGCGTACATGTTTTTGTAAACAGTCCAACTACTAATTGGGCTAACTAGACTTTGGACTAATTTAAGACCATACTACATGTTGTTTCATTTGGGACATTTTCAATAACCCAGATGTAATTAAAACTTTGACCCAACATATAATCCAGAGATAGTATTTCCGGTAGGCCAACTGCTGATGAGTGAAAGTAGCTGATATTAAAATATTTCGGTAGAAACATTTTATACATAAAATGAATCAAAATTTTATAATTTTGACCCTCATATTCGGTTTTAATGTGTACATCGAGACATGAAAGAAAGTTATACTGTTGACTGTAAACGCATTCTTTCATTTCGTTCATATAATAATTAGCAAAATAAATTTCAAGAGGTAGATGCGGCTCTGTAATATGTGACTATAAGATCTATAAGCCTGAGTAACATGCACACGAAGTTTAGGGTCAGGTGACTAATAAATAATATCATTACTAGAAAATAAAACTATTCATCGTTCCAAAAATGAGTTGGAAAGCAATATTTATAAGCGATCTGAATAACAAAACTGTAGATTTAATGTAAGGCGTTCTCGCTGAAATATCGATAGCCAGTAAAATGTGCACATGTACTTTACTTTGGTTAAGTAAAATACTTAATTCGAGTGTTAAGGCAATTATTTATTATCGGGTTCACTGGCCAATCGGTTCATTAATGGTTTCTGAATAATATTTAAAAACAATATTAAAACGTCTGTATTAGTTGTTTTTTTTTTTTATTTCTCTTTATCCTCTCTGAATTGCAAACACTTCATAAGTGTCTTAAAAACAAACATATCCACGAAATTTTATTAGCGTACAGTATTTGCAAAACAATCTGAGTTATATTTAATTTGCGTAGCATGTAGCTTACATTAAAAAGAATTACTCTACTTTTTATTGCTTAAATATTTTTAATTGTTCTTTCTTAAGCCACCCGTTTTAATTAAGTAGCTGCTAGCCTGGTAATTGTACCAGTCGATATATCAATAGTAACAATAATCATGACAAGAAATATAGACAATTTTCAATGATTTGAACAGATTTTGGAATATCAAAACTTTATATAACGCATTATGGTTATTGTTTATAAAGAATCAAGAAATGTAAAATGTAGTATTGTTTTTAACTCATCACTGTATGTGTATGTACACCCTACACAAATTTATGATTTTGTTGGTCTGAAATATGTAAATAAAAACGGTCATATTTTCTGCTTAATTTTTCAAGAAATGGTTGTATGTCTTGTATTTATTTTTCACCTTGTAAACTCTGCTATTATTCCGTTAAGTGCACTAATGTGAACAAATAAGATTGTAAAAAAAAGTAGTGGTACAAAACTGGTCTGAATAAACCACGAAAAATTGGTCAATATTGAATCGACAAGGAGGGCAGAGGAAAAAGTACATATACTCAGCAAATTCTCAAGGGTCTTGGTCTAGCGAACAACGTGGGTTATTAAGCTAAGGTTTACTCCATATATTTCTCAATAAGTGTAACAGCCTTGTGGTGAGTAGCAGGTGTGTTACACAACTTAGCAAAGATAATGTGTCGAAAAATAACTGTTTCGAAAAGTAGCCATTTTCTTGGTCAAATGAACAGCCCTCTATATACAGGAACCTTGAGATGGAATACTCGCAGGAAGCAGGAGCAGGATGTTATTATCATTAAAAAATCTGGTTCGATATCAAAGATAACCGAAGGAACACGTAGGACCCAGTTGTATAACATCATATCGGAGGATATACACGAACTGAAAGTATAAATTCGAAGCAATAATAAAGTTTATATATATATATATATATATATATATATATATATATATATATATATATATATAATATATATATATATATATATATATATATATCTTATTCACTTCGGTTGTATAATGCAGAATTGCTCTATTATAACAAATTAGACTTCTTAGTTTAAATTTCCTTTAATATTTCGGCTTTGCCGTTTTCAAAAAGGTATAATAAAAGGTATAATAAAAAGTATAAAACAAAAATAACACAGCAACAAAATTTACACAAGTAAATAAAAAAATTTTTTTTTTTATTTACTTGTGTAAATTTTTTTTATTTACTTGTGTAAATTTTGTTGCTGTGTTATTTTTGTTTTATACTTTTTATTATACCTTTTATTATACCTTTTTGAAAACGGCAAAGCCGAAATATTAAAGGAAATTTAAACTAAGAAGTCTAATTTGTTTATATTATATATATATCTTATATATATATAAAATCTTGAGTCACGATGTATGTTGCCAATAAACTCCAAAACGACTGAACCCATTTCAATCAAATTTCACATGTATCCGTAATTTAGTCTAACTTAGAAGATAGGATAGTTATTATCTGAATTATTCGCTTATGTCGTGAATATAAACGAATAAAATGAAGAAAAGTTTTCAAAGCGCCTGCACATTATAACCTGCAATTACGAGATAGATACGTATATTAAACAGTGAAACACTATTTGAAGGCGTTAAGTTTATGATGTATAATTGTCTAAACTAAATTTTTGGTTGAACTTAAAGGTTGAGTGGTAGACCACTTTGTAATAAAATACATTATGCATGTACAATACATTTTTGACATATTTTCTTGATCGTGACATCAAGGTAAAATCTACATCGGGGTTGGAAATATAATTTACTTCAACCAGAAATGCTCATACGCGGGCAAAACTTACGAAAAGCGTGCGAAGCCGCGGGAAACAGCTAGTCTATATATATAAAAATGAATGTTTGTATGTTTGTCCTTTATGGAATCGTGAACTATTGGACCGATCATGATGAAAATTTGTACGTATATGTATTTTTCCACGGAGAAGGTTTATAAGCTATGCCCATCCCTTTCCCGATTCAGGATTCCGCCCCACTGGTTACAGAAATACCCATAAGAAATGCATTGCAGCAAACATATGTTAACGTCTTTTCAAATTTTTAATCAGCTGTTCTTTGTAAACATATATTACACTTATAGTTTTAAAGCATAGAGTAAGCTTAAGAGAAACGACAAATTTTGTTTAAACTGTTTTTGCAATCACTGTTAAACATAGACTTTATTATCCAGATAATACAATTCAAATTTGACGTAAAAATTCACCTTTAACTGCAATATTTATTTAATATAAACCATGCTCATGCTTGATCAGAAGAGTAATGCAGATATCATAATTACTATCTTACGTTGGCTACAAATATAAAGAATTTTTATAAAATCAACCTTAGTTGTTTTTTTTTGACAGAAGTATGGTTCTCAAAACTCCGTGTGTACATATTCTCTCGATCGAGACAACAAAGCAAGCTCAATCGTGGCATCGGAGATATAACTAATTTAATCTAAAATTTATTATAGTAAAAAAAAAATTTACTAAGTAATATAAGGACTTCGGTTCTTAAGATTTGCGTGCGAAGCCGTGGGTAACAGCTAGATAAGAGGCAGGAATATGGTACATACCTTCATAATACGCCCAAGAGGCTCACGATGGAACGACTATCAATTATCTCAGCAATGTTTAGAATGTGATAGAAAAAGAATAAGTGAATATAGTGTACTGTTTTCAACGGGAAATTGCGTGCGAAGCCGCGGGCAACTTTTGCAAAAAAATTATTGAAATGCGCAGCAAAGCGCGCCGGGCCCGCTAGTATATATATATAAATGAATGTTTGTGTATTTGTCCTTTATGGAATCGTACACTATTTAACCGATCATTATGAAAATTAGAACGTATATGTACTTTTTGACGGAGGAGGTTTATATGCTATACTCATTCATAAAACTCACCACGAGGTGGCGCTGCAAAATATAAAAGTTTTCAAAGCACCTGCACATTATAAACTGCAATTACCAGACAGTTACGTATATTAATTTGCCAAAGACTATTTGAAGGCACTAAGTTAGAATATACGTTTGTCTTTATGATAAATATATGGTTGAACTTAAAGCTTGACTGTTAGACCGCTTTATAATAAAATACATGTGCGTGTATAATGGATATATAATAAGCATACACAGATTTTCTTGACCGTGACAACAAGGCAAACTTTACATCGGTGTTAGAAATATAATGCACTTGAACCAGAAGTGCAAATACATGGCTAAGGCCTTACGTAAAGCGTGCGAAGCCGCGGGAAACAGCTAGTATTATATAAAAGGATCTTTTGAACGATAAATATACAGAAGTATATGTATTTATGAAGAGAATTACCATATTTTATTGTAATAGTCTCAGACGTGTAAGTTATTCTTAGCTATCATAAAAATACGAAAAAATGTATACACAAAATACACAAAATAATTACAGCGCTACAAGTTGTAATGGACTCACCGAACTCTTTAATGTCTAAGTTCAATCCACTCGTCATCTAGTGATAAGAAGAGGAATTGAAGGAGGAAGTATTGTCTTTGCTGTACTTTCAAGATTTTGAATGTGAGACAATTTTTTTAAATTTTATCTTAAAAACCTCTTTTAAAACCTACTTCACCAACACAAGAAAATTAATCTGAAAAATGAATGTCTAGAATAAAAATTATAAACTGCTTGCATATAAAATTGTATTAAATTAAGAACTACGTAGTAAGAAATGAGAGTCACCAAAATGTATGGTAACAGAATAAATAAAATATGAAAGCTAACAAATATATGTTTATAAATTTGTCATGAAGGATATAAATTATTGAATATTTGAAGTAACGTAAGTGAGACAAAGTTGAAGAGTATTAGTCAATGATTTACCAAATTTTTATATTGATCATAATAACTCTTACCTATAACCACTTATACCCACCTTCGGAAAAGTTCTGATAAACAAGAAAGACTTCGATGACAACCTTGGTGATAAAAGGATAAAAATATTCAAAATATATCATAATAAGGTAGAAATACCACAATGTGATGTTAAATACTAGGTAGAGTCATACTGCACAAGGAATTATGTATATTTTTGAAATATCACCACGGTAAGTTTTCACTTTTGTACTGTATATTGGACCAGAATTCTCTAATATACATGGAGAAGGCAACGCAAAAGAGAGGGGGGGATCGATTCATTATGGATCGCTTTAATTGCCCTGAGCCGTGGTGGGGAGAAGGAGAGAGGGCGCTCATACCCTAACAGTAATTGCACAAACTGTATTTTACTTCTACAGGTGTCACTTGCTACTGCTTCCAGGTTTCATTCAACACTTTGAACTTGTATTGGTTGACACGTTACTCAGGATTTGTAGTGTGGAACATAATTTAAGCTAATATTGATGGGATAATGCTTTCAATATCAATATTAGGAAAATTCTGATTGTGAATTATGAATTTAGAAGATCCCACTCTAACTATGGATTTGAATAGGGGGGAGGGTTGTATCTGATTGAAGAGCTAATACATTTGGAGGGGAGGAGGTTGAAATACATACCAATAGATGCAGAGGTTGTTTTTTTTCATATTTTTAGGACTTCTAAGGTTATAGATTATCTATATGTGATTTAGTCACTGAATTCTGACAGAGAAATTATAAATGGCATAGTCCTGACTACCTTACATTCTGAGTAATCTACAAATAGACTATCATTTTCTTTGCTTTAGTTATTTAGTGTGTGGCGTGGTTGTTGTGCTCTTGTTGCTGAGCAGTGACATCGCTTTGTTCAGTCCTGCCAGTCTGGACTTCATGCAGTCCGTCAGGTATCACCTAATAATTATTAAAACCTTTGAGTGTTTACTCCATTGCTGCAGTGTTTTAGTCTTTTGGTGTGTTAAGACATATTTTATACCTTAGGAAGAGGGTAGAGGTTTAAATCCTCAAAACATAGTGATACAATTTTAAACTTCTGGTGATGAAGTTGATAACATATAACGCAATTTATATAAAAAAGTGTATAATGCATAAACTATTATACAAATTCATTAAATCTTTTGTAGAAATACGTAATTGCTGCTGTTCTATTTGAAAACTATAACTTGTTTGCTTTCAATCAGTAATTACTTTTGAAAACGAAAAGTTTATTGGTTTTTTGTCAGTACTAGCTGACCCGGCTAACTTTTATTTGCCCTATAAATTCTTATTAACTTAATTGTTGATATAAAATAAACCTGGGTTCCTATGGCAGACAAAATACAAAAGATGGGGTTGAAAATTGGCTACCATCACACATCGACTAACTCCACTCAAAAGCAGAAAGGTTACAAGGTCTATTCCATCCCCTCCACAAGTAATGGAGTAAATGCACCTGAAATAGTACGTGATGGAAGGATAGAAAACCACCATCCTTCTATAATAAAAAATATGTTTACATACATACCTTCTAAGCTAAGGTATGCCTTTGTCAATAAGTCTAATTTGCGTTACTATTAGGGAATGCAGTGCTTGTATTCCCGCCAGCAGAATACTTAGTTAATGTTTTTTTTTTTTTTAAATATCGAGAGTTTTGTAACAACAAGTGCTAATTAAAAGCCATTTAATTAGTGAGGTCCGACCCTTTATTGGCATTTATTCCACAAAATTATTCATTTGATAGCAACTAAATATTTTAATTCTTCTCCATATAATTATATATCTAGTAATTATATTCCCTCTTCACTGGAGAATTGAAATGGGACTTTAGTGTTATATAAGTTTAAAGTACTGCTCTCGTTATAAGCAAAACAACGATAAATGATTAGGTGCGTACCTTCAGTAACCTTTATACAGATTTTTTAAATATTGATAGTATATAAAACACATAATATCTTATCTTCAAAAGTATAATTTTGGTGTGCACATTTTGAAATGACTACACATAATATGTTGTACTCGTAATATATATTAAACTATACTTTTAAATGTATAACTTTATAGTAATACCTCAACGGGTTTTCTACTTTTAAAATATATAAAACACGTCTTGCCTTTATACACAAAGGTGTTCAGAATTCAAAAGTGCTTCAGGCAATTTTGTAAAGTCACAGTAAAACTAACAAATAAATACACCTTTAATAACTATTGCAAATATAATGTCTCAAACGTAATAAATTTTCTTGTAGAATTTTACTTTGTTAGTTAACAGAATAGTCCTACTGTCTCAGTTGAATGAAGAGGGATGATTTTGTGACAGCTGACATACTAATAGGGTTTATTTCCAGGTTAATGTACCTGAGTAAGAAAACAGATCACTAATTTCGAAACGTAGTGTTACTGATTTGTTGTAACACTTAACGATGGAAAATGTTCGGAAAAATCCTATTTTATTCGTGATACTTCATCGTCAAAATATGAATGCTAAAACAATATTTCAACTTCCTCCGGCATTTCTTCTATCAGTTCTTTGCGGTTGACAAATACTTATGAAATTTACTGTAATCGATATTCATAATATCAATTGCAATCTAACTTTTTAACTTTTTCTCTAAGGCCATTTTCATGGAGTCAAGGAGTGTGACTTTTTCAAAGATTGAACATACCCATTTTAGTGCAAAAATCTGGCCAACAAATTATCAAAATACGTGTAAGTTAAATCTTTTAACTTGATGTATAGAAATATAACTCCGGGACTGTGTTTAGTTTTTGGGTTGTAAAGTTCATACTCTGTGAAGTTATGTAGAAACTTTACTTAAATGTTAGATGAGGGTAATTTGAATAAGTCAGTATTGTATACAAAATTTACTTAAAAATAAGCTACTGTCAACACAATTTGTAGGAAGAAGTCATTTTCTTATATTTGCAATGTTTATTTTCAAGCTGTTAGTTACATTATTTTCGAGACATACTAATCTACTACACATAAACCCATGAAAATGGCATTGATATTGAATGTTACTTATTTAGTTTCTACTCAGAGGATCCAATCACGTATTTCAAATAGAACAGAAAACAAATCTGCCGGACATAACATCCATGGCAATTTGGCTCACACCACTTCCGTAACTCGAACTTTGGCATCGAGGAGTGTGTCAATTCATGCATAATGAAGCTTATGCCTCACCATGGAATTTGCATGCTCACCATGCTGACCTCGTTTATGGCTTCGAAATTTCAATACCTCATTTCGATTCCAGTTTCAAAAAAATATACAGCAGGTAATATGTAATCAAATATTAACGAACAATAATTACTGAAATCAGAAACAAAATGTTTATTTCGAACATATTTCAAATTGTTTAAAAGTTATCGTTTACTAAAATAACTAAAGAATAAAATATAACAGTATCTTAATAAATAAATATAACATAACTAGAGTGACTCAATATGTCATTTGCAAAGTAAAATTTAAATAATTGGTTTTTATTTGAGTAACTTACTGAACAGTTAAGAATTCGTGATTCTTAAATTAAGTTCCAATTGTACGCTACGATGAATTGAAACTTTAGACTACTATTTTTGGAAGAGAAGTATAAAGATGATAACTTTCACTATACATGGGCCATTCCGTTTTTTAAGTTACCTTTACCTCCCATTTAGTAAGTGGAGAGGGGAAGTTTTAAATTAATTAAAAACTCTCTCTCCTGTGATGTTATAAACATTAAGGCGGGTCGTAATTTTAAGGCAATAGTTTTTTCAAGTATTTCTATAATTGTATTTAATGAATTAGCTAAATGTAATCATCAACTTCAATATTTTAGGGATAAAAAAGACTAATCCAGCTGACCCCCATTTTCAAAATGTTGAACCCACTTATCTTTTCCTCTATTTCAGTATGGTTTTTAGTTAGTTTATAACGAAATATATCCATCAAAATTCTGAGTTTGAAATATATGTACTATAGTGCGGAGTCCATGAAAACCTGATCTGGATTAGTTAACTACAACAAAACAATACATAGCACACAAATTAGGTACAACATTTGTTATATCATTCAATGGAGCAAAACATAAACGATGCTTCTTGATTAATAAAAGAGTGGGAGATTCATGGCATGAGTACTAGTGATAAATAAGGCTTCATTAATAAAATGGCGGCTTTTGATTAAACATATGTAATGAAGTTTTCGGTACGCCAATTTCGATTGAAACCCTCTTTAATTAATCAGGCGGTGGTATACAAGCACTGGCATCAACCGAGCAACAACATTACACAAATTCTCAGTTCATTAAAATTAATATTTGTTTTAAAGTATTTTTTTTTGTATACCACGTAGGGTTTTTTTAGATAGTGTGCGTACAAAGTATCATTGAGTTACGGATACGTTTCGGGGTAAGATCCTTGTTGGAGATCAGGACTTGAAATTGTCCTGGAGTAGCAAGGAATGATGGAGTCCAGATGTTAGAGTTCTTTATAAATCACAGTAGCTGACCTCATTCATAACAAATTTTAGTTTTTTTAGTAGTCGGAGTCCCAGTTTATGTAATGACGATTTTTGCAAATTACATGAAATCAGTTGTAAAAATCTAGACCGAATTGTGTACAGATATTTTGTAACCTCAGAGTTACCACGACCTACCTCATCACTACACTACGAAGACTACACTAGGTGTTTGGTTTTGGAATAAAAACCTTTTATGTGCTGAAGGAACGAGCAGGACAGAGATAGAATTTAAGTTAAGTTAGTTTCAGTTTGGATTTCAGGTGAAAGTTCCTTTAGGAGATCTTTGTATCATGGTGTTCAGGATCTGTACAATGCAAAATAAGCTTTAAAGTAGTTCGAAAAACCCCACATTTACAGACTATTCTAGACATAACAAATACTCATAATCTTAGTTTGGATTGAGAAAATTATAAATCAAAAGGCATTTTTTTTTTCATTACCGACTCTGTCTGTTATAGTATGATACAACTGAATAATGTATTTATACGGGTTGTTATTAAAAAAAAAAAAACTAAAATTTATCTGTGATGGAATGGTTATAATGGACTTTTTATAGTTGCCAAATTAGTGAAAGTTTTGTCATCTAAAGTCATACGTATTCATCTAAAGCCATATAAACAGAAATAAAAATAGTTACATGTTTTGATAGAATAACACTTTCTTGCGACAAATAACATATGCAGCCATGCAAGAGAAACATAAACGGGTAAACATCGTCCAAAACAATACTGCCGCCAGGATATGTATATGTAGATAACGATAGACAGTCTCCTCAAATTGGATTTAGTCCCCAGTGAACCCTCAGTCCTGCCTAGCTTACTCTGACCCTGTATCTCATAGCTCTGTATCTCATAACTGCAGCTTCATCTCGTAACACTCGGGTGTTTAAGGGATCAGTAATGAATATTGTATGTATATAGAGTGAACGTTGTCAGTCTGCAATACTCTCATTTACTTGTTCAGACCATTACACTGTATCCAAACTGTCTCCTCTTCAAATAAATATGTTGAAACGTATTGAAAAATTTAAATTATTATACATATTTTTCATTTATTCATAGTAAATTTAAATTACATCGATAATTAGTTGTAACATAAAATGTTATCAATTGTAGGTTTGTAAAAAATAATGATTTTAAATTCTCTTTAAAAAACTCCTGAATACATAAAAAAGTAAACAAAGTTATAACTCCATGTGAAGTTGTTATAATTCAAAGTAGAAAATATTTTGGCATTTTTAACTTCAGGCATTTTTAAATCAACTCCGAAAAAATTACTTCGTTACAACAACAATATTTCAAATATTTTTGTTTTCAAATTATTTTTAAATAAACAATATAGCATTCTTAAGTTTTAAATGAATAAATTAAATGTTACTGATTGAAGCTACAAGTCGTTTAAATACTGGAAAATTGTCAAGTTTATATCACTAGATGTTTTATTTGGGTCTGATTATAAAATTTCTTGATTTATCCTAAGGAGCGTTGTGTTTTATTTAAAAAATATTTGTCGCACAATCGGTTATATTATAGAATTTCCTTTACATTTAGGCTTTATCCAGTAAATTCAAATAATATCAAAACAAACCCCTCCTTTTCTGAATTTAAATGACTTATTCTTAAACTTATCTTAATGATTAACTTTGGCAGCATTGGATATTTAATAATAAAAGATAACATTTCAGAATTTTACACTCGCTTCCAAAGTAACATTGATTGATCATTGGATGTCTATGGCTCGTGAGTAGTACTACAAAATATAAACGAATGGTAGCTACTTTCCAATTATTCTTCGCTAAATGAGGATTGATTTGGGCTTTGAATTGATTAACTAAAGGAAATGTTTTCACAATCATCACACTGTGAAAGACAGATAAAACAAAATGTGTCAACTTCTTTCTGGTTGTGTACCTGTGTAATCACTAATACATCAAATGTGTTACCTAAGAAGGTCCAATTAGTCAACTAATAAAACTAATAAACCCTGCAGTGATGGTAAAGAAATATAACGCAGAAGAGAAGCAAAACAATAAGTGAGTATTAATGGTTCTTGTTATTTTTAAAAAAGAGTTTAAAATTATTTACTTAAACGTGATCGAAGTACCTGGAGGAGTATTTCATTGGGAGTGCGGATAGCCGAGCGGTCTAAGATGTTGGACTTTGGACCTGAGCTAGAGAATATGCAGGGTCTATCACCATAGCACTTTTTATCAGTACCGCCGACCGTTTGCTGTATCGACTTTATCTCTTATCCTGTTTGATACGATCACCCATGAGAATAACCCTTGAAAGGCGATCGTCTTTTCCTTTTGTACAAAAAATATTTATTCCGATATATCAAGCAACTAATTTCATAAGGTCGTTTACAGTTGCTGCCTGATAGTTGTGAAATGCTTTTCCAGCAAATATTAGAGCCATTAGATAAGCACACTCCATCCTGTGTAGATGGTCCAGAACTCGTAGGTTGGTACTGTATACTAATGTTATAGGGGTGTAGGGGTGGACGCTATGGAGTGTGGCACTTGGAACATTCAAATGTAATTCAAATAATAACGAGTTCTTTTACTACGGATATTCTGTTGGTAATAAGAATGGAGAGAGATATGCATATTAAAAGTAATTATTTATAAAGCATTATGTAAGATACATTTTATTAAATTATTTTCATCGCAAAGAACTGAATTAAGCTTAGTAATTTAATATTAAAATAAACACCACTTATCGTATCGCGTAACGGGCTTCTCTGAAGTCGCATTAATTCTTCGTAAGTAGCTATATTAGTTATATTGTCCTTATTAAAATGGGATTAAATTCCACTAAAGGCAGTGCTAGTTTAGAATTTTATATTAAAATTTAGCAAAGAAAGCATATAAAATGCAAAATTATAAGTCTTTAGTTAAAAGCATCGGTTTATGTTATATTGTAGTACTTTAGAAAACAATGGTACTAAAGTTATAAAAAAGGAACCGTTTTAGTAGTTAGTTATTATGAACCATGTCATTGGACTTTATGAGCCTTTGTCAACGCTTTGACCCTAACAATGGATGTCAGGGGGAAATAACAATAACGTTTGGGAAGACCGGGTAATTCAAGGGTAGTCCACCCGGTCGCCCTTGCGGACCCGAGGGTCTTATTTCCTTTAAATGGTAAATCTGCCTCTTTTTCTCATATCTCTCCATGGGAACTCGGGTATAACAGTATGCTCTACAACAAGGTATCAAGTCAGGAAGTTGAGTTGGATAGCTATCGACTGAGTTCTTTAATAATTAATTTAATATTTAATTGAAAACTGGAAGCATAATTTGTTACCAACAAACAAGGTAGCATTATGCAACACCACGTATCGCAGGCTTTGCTGAGGTTGCGTGTAAAATTTAAAGCGTATAGCTCATTTCATTCTTGAGATGTCCCTGTTAAGAGACAAGGAGACAATCATTAAATTGTACACTTTTATATCCCTTTGGCGGAAAAAATAGTAATTGCGTCATCCTCCTTGCGTCACTCACTTATTGTGAATGTGTATGTTGTGCCCTTGATGAGACAATGAGAATACTATTCATCAAGATTACACTATATTTTTTATATTTTGTAGCCTGGGAGGCTCTGATATCGACACTATGTACACAGTTAGTTTTGAGCTTCTTCATCGCCGAACTTTTTGGATCTCTCCAGACGCACATTATCACAACAGTAAAGTCTGCGTCAGCGTCAGATTCCAAACGCTGCTGCGAGAGGAAGGTAACTGAAGCTAAACTTAAAATTCAAATTTAATCAACCCTTCCTTCCACAGCTACGTTATGTGCGTGCTAAATATTTGTCTTCAATGACGCTCAGCCCAATTCCACCATAGAAAATACGGTAATCATGTAGAAAGTAATTTTTATGTAACTTATGTCCTGAAGATATAATATTTTTCAAGATATCAATAAAAATTTTAAATCTGTGGATTTTTCGTTTTTCTAGAAGATCGTGCGGACAACATACACTGATATACAAAAAATGAAATGTTTCCAACCCCTTGAGTGGTATGCCTTCGCTAACGCTCAGCCAATAAATATGTGCTGATGATTTTATAAAATATTTCATAGGAGGTTCATATAAACTGAAGTTTACTCTCATAAATATTTATATAAAAGTAGTAACAATTACCTTTACAATAATTAAGAACCTTATAATTATTAACAATTTAACCTTAACTCTGTGTTAGAGATGAGTATAATAATTTCAATAGTGACTTTTCTCTTTCATCGAATGGGAATAATGAGTTTCAAATCATATAATTACGAGGAAACCCTTTTTAATACGTAATTATATAAGGAAACGACAAAACATATTTATAAAAATAGTTTTATAATACATAATACTTACGTTCGTTGTTACATTTAGTTAAAAGTAAACTAAAAGTACCGTACTTAAAATACATTTTTGTTAGCAGGTCATAAAATAAACCATAACAGACCAGTGTTAAAAACATTGTAGTAGAGATCTGTTAAGAATTCCGAAAAAAATACAAAAGGAAAGTTCCTATAGTTTATTAGAGGGAAAAGTCTATTCTGAATATGACTGTCACTTCCTGTTTGTCCAAGAAGAATCTTTTCACCAATTTCCGGTCGGTCTTAATTATGCTTCAATCACTTTTGCCTAACGTATGACATTCAACGAGTTGAATATATTTTTTTTAAAGTCATACCATTGAATCAGTTCAAAAGTTTGGTCTCAATATCGGCGTTCGTAATTTCCCAGCATTATGATCCTCGAACTTGAATTTCCTGGTAGCACACGCGTCCTCTGATAACAACAGAACTTTCCTCACTATAGGAGGTTGTATGTGTTCATCAGTTTTTGACGTGACAACGTCTTAAATTAGGTTGCGGCTCGGAGTCACTCATGAAAAAGTGTAACGCCCGGTAACGTTTACGATGCCCGTCCAGTGGGTCCGCCGCACGGGATCCGCACGGGATAAAGCAGATAACTGTGGGTCCGCCGCACGGGATAAAGCAGATAACTATGTTTATTCGTGAAAATGTGGAGTGCTTAGATTCGTCATTTACAACAACTACAACAATAAAGGTAAATAATTGTACACTGATATTTCATTATCGTAAACTATGATTGATTGATTAATTGTTAGATTGACACAAAAGTTGAGAAACTGAGTTTATAGGTTATGTCATACTATTGACAAATGTTGATAGTGTTAAGTAAATTATTAGTTTTAAATCACTCTGCAATCAATCGTAATTCAGTCGATTGAGAAGAAAACAGCGCGTATTGCTAGTCATAAACATTTAAAATAAACAAATTATAACCTCTAACCTGTCATAACAGTGCGACCAAACAAACGAAACTAAACCGACCAATCACCACGCGCGGAGTTAGAATTTAACTGTGTTTAGCAAGAATTTTCAAATTCCAATTTTTAGTAAATGTTTTTATTCAACTTTACCATTTACAATAACAAATTTTAATTAATTTCAAATTATGTACAATGTTTTAGTAAACAAAATATATTTCTATAGTTAAAATTTGTGCAATTCTTATTTTCATTCAATTCCTTGTTCCTATTGTGCAATTTAATAATATTCATATCAATAAATATTCTACCGAGAAAAAGGACGTTGTCAGTAGTATACTTTTGGCCGTTCCTGGGACAACGCACCCCTCCCGAGACCGGTTCTGGGACAAACCGTGTGAGACCGAATCTGGGACAGAAAATTGTTAGAGAGCGACTACGAGTGTGTGTAACGGGTGGTCAGAACCCGCGCCGCGCGAATCACCACGCATGTCATCGCTGTCCCGCCACCGACACCACGCGTGTGTTTATTTACCACAATTGTGAGTATGTATGTGTTTGTGATTTACTGATCAGATCTAAATAGACGATGTTTACATGGTTGTTCTGGAGCAGTTGGTTGTTTTGATCTACAAGTGTGATTGTGATCTGTTGAATCTTTCGTAAACCGCTCCGAAGAGGTATGTAGTGTGTTTTTCTTGAGGTGATTGAGATATTTTGTAGTCGTGTGGTACATTAGGGGAAAAGGAGTAGAGGATTGCTGTCTCCAAATGTTTGTGAGAGTGAACGTCATGATTGACAAGACTGTTGTTGACAATATTGCAGTGTATCTCGATGACATCAACGGCTCTGAGATTCGGTGGATTCGATGCAATTACATTTTCATTTGAGTTGAAGTAAGACGATTCTTTTTGTAAGTTTGTTGCATCATATTTTTCAAAACCTAAGAGATCACTAACGGTTTTATCCAAGTAGAATTTAATTGGAGAATTAATTGATATTTTGTCACCATCTTTAAAAGATCTTGAAATCGTCAGAATTTATACTACTAAGATTCAACGATTGTATGTAATCTCTGAAAACTCTTTTCAAGTTTTTCAATGGTCCAGTAACCACATTGAAGTATCAGTGGTTTCGGAATGAAATGTATTTCCAAATCCCCAAAAAATAGACTTTTGCATGTTGCAACAAGTTGTATATGTTGTTCTCAGAGTAAAATCCAACAAGAGCCATATAATACTCTGCGTTTGCGTTTGGATCCAAGTAGATGGGGTGTTCTAGATGGAGAGTCAGTACAGACTCAGTTCCAGTTAGTTTGAGAGTAACGGCATGGTTGCAGTTTTTTATATACTTATAATTCTATACAAGTTTTAGATAAAGTTGCTACCATCATGGAAGTTTTCAAAACCTCTTTCCATATATTTTTTTATTTCGTTGTTGAATTTTTTCTGCATGATGTATATCTTGCCTTCTAATTCACTCAATTGAACTTTGACAACCACATCATATGGCTCCACTGCTTTGCTCACTTGACCAATTCTCTGGTGGTTTTTCAGTAGGAAGCTGCCCCATATCTTTTCACTATTTACGGTACTAGTGGGGACAATCTCGATCGCATTTATTATTTTTTTTCCGATTTAACCAAATGCGATTCCAATAATTTCTTGACTTCGGATAAACCTTGTGAGACTTTTGATACATCACTTGCAAGCTCAATTTTCTCGTCAGGAGAAGGGTCTGAATTGGGTTGAGTTGGTATTGATCCAATTAAAATTTCGCCTCCAAATCTGTTGAAAATAAAACCACGGTTTCCATGCATTTTTATTGTTTCTTATACTACGAAGAATATGTTCCCAGTCCTCACCAGCTGAATCTCGTCGTAGAACCTCCAGGACACAGATGTCCACAGATAGGAGGATCGTCAAACCCCTGAATACGCTCTGAGTTATAAACCAACCCTTTTGGCCCCAAAGTACCTGACTACTTCTATTGGAGGATTGACATCGCCATATGAATCAAAATACAATTTCTTTTCACCACGTTTCACATAACACGTCCAGTGAGTACCACCAGATGAAAGGTCACCAAGATTTACAATACCACGTTCGATATTTTGTAGGTTTGTCTGGAAGTAACTGTCGCATGAAAACACCTCTAAAACTCATTAATGTTTAATATACCTTGCTAATTTTCCTATTTCACCAAGAGACAGCGGGAAGATCTCTTTTTTTATATTCACAGACAACAGTGCATCAAGCTTCCGACCAATACGATGTTTCAACCCTCTACCCGTAGGGTCTTTTTCAATAATGGTGTCCAACTCCTCATCGACTAAACTCTTTAACCAAGGTATAAATTTTTCTCTCAGTAAAGGAGCCAACTTTCTTCTTATTAATGGAGAGATGAAACGTTTTACCTCCAGGAACTGACGAATCCACCATTTCCATAATTTCCTTCAAAAACCCTCCTTGTTTATTGGATACGAGTTGGTTGTAACTTAGAAGCAATTGTAAACCTTTTTTGTTCTTAACGGCTCTAGAAACGGCTTTGTGTTGCTCTCCAGAAAGAAGTATACGATCACTTTTCCGTGAGACAGCTGTTCATTAGATAATCTGATTACTGTAGGTTTCCGTCTTTTGTACGCTGTACGAAGTTTACGTTTTTGAGCTTCGGATAGCCGAACTGTTATAATTATGCTGACTTTCCATTCTATACACTTTCTTATATACAAAACACTTACATGAAAACAATAATTGCCGCCTACTAATGAAAAAAAAAACATTTTTATTTTACTTTTTTTTGTTTTTTGTTGTTTTTTTTATTTGTTTTTACAGGAATTTGATTATGTTTTCGAGTAATGTCATATATGAGAAATGTGCCTCAGATACAACGACAACATATGCTGTGGTGCCGCTGCTCCCCTGTGGAGATGCAATAAGCTTTTACAAAATCTAATTCCAATCTGAATGTCACTTCGAGAATCTGTCTGTTGTTGGTTGATGTAGATGTGTGTCAATTACAACCAAAGGTGTATTCTTTCAGGTTTTACTAAACACGTTTATTGTCTCCGAAGTTTATTTTTCGGAACCCTAGGTACTGATCGTACATGATCCTGTATATACCATTAGTAATACCAAAAATTCTGCAATTCCTGAGGGTACCTTTCTCCATTAATTTTCACAGACACCACATTTTTGATGTTGCAGCTGTCAAATCTACTAGGATCTTTTGCCTGGGTGTTTGTTCTGTTTGTCTGAAGTGCGATTATAACAAATCTAGGATTGTACACATTTCTGTAAACACTTGTAATATCGAAGCTGAACGATGAACCGAACACCCCTCTTTTGTCGATGCATTGCCATTGAAAGAAGTTGTAGACTAAAGCATCCTTGTCACTCAGATGTTTTCAAACCATCAATTAACTGGATTTTGGAAGTGCTGGTATAATCGACTATGGGGACTCGTAACACAAACGACTCTATCAACAATTTTTCCATCACCAGGATCCGTTGCTGTGGGACCCTGCCCCTTTCCAGTTGAAAACAACGCATCATTATCTTCATTCCTTCCTAGTAAATGTGATTTCAAAACCTCCCTTGTACATCGGGTAACGTAGGTGGTCAAAGAACCCTAATCCTAAAATGCCCAAGTGTGCCGAGTGCCTCAAACTTCCCACCTCCTGAAAACGATGATGAGAAAACCACTACTTGAGAGTGTTTGTTTTTCAGTGTTACTGTAACTAACAAATCCCCTTTATAGTGCTGGTGATGCCGGGGAGTTCTACTGTGTCGATCAATGTATTGTGTTTCCTCAGCTCTATTCTTGAAAACAAGAAGGCCGCGAAGTTGTCTACCAGTTTGAACGGTAGAGTTAGTTTGATAATCAGATCCATCAGATTTTTGCACATACTTTCCTTGAATGTGGTCTCATTATGCGTGAATCATAAAATGCGTCTCCTCCATGATCCAGTTTGAATGTTGTATTGTTGTTGAGTGGGTGCATTGAAGTTGAGCTCTGAAACTGGCATTGCAGTTCTATACTCACTTTCTTCTTGCTATAGATAACCGCTCGAAAAATTCAATATACAGTGGTGGTGGTCTCCATCACTGGTTTTTACCACTGATCACTGTTCTATTATATCCTCTCTTATATA
Source organism: Homalodisca vitripennis (assembly GCF_021130785.1). NCBI lineage: Eukaryota > Metazoa > Arthropoda > Insecta > Hemiptera > Cicadellidae > Homalodisca > Homalodisca vitripennis. The sequence continues at coordinate 54,633 of NW_025782456.1, read as the reverse complement.
TAGGGCAAAAAATATTTGCTTTCATTGCTTTATATATCTGATGGGTAGATACATACATCCTGAAGTTCCTAACCCCATACCGAGTTTACGTTTCAACCACATTCCTCCTGTTGTTGCTAGACCGACCATACGCTCATTCAAGTCAAGCATCATCTGAGGTAACCCCTCTCCCAAGCTTTCTTTTGTAATATTTTTGTCCCGCCTCCCACCTGTCTTCTGTGTTTTTATGATCCCTATACCATATATCATGCTTCTTACAAGCTTCATCGAGGGGATTAATTCCCTTATCTCCCCTAGCAAGTCTCTTGTCAAGCTGGGTGCCGGGCCCACAGTATTTGTACGTATATTTCCAGTTCTTGGGCGCATGTAACTCGAATGGTAACTTGTTAATGATGTCGTTCAAAAAGCCCTTTACCTTCTATAAAACATGTTCAGTGCAAAACAGACAAACATCTGACTAGGTACTTCAACCCTTTAGGTGTAGCAATTAGGTCTTTCCCTTTCATCGTGAAGGGAAATCAACTACAGACAGTTTTTCATTATGAAAGTTGTTGTTTCCAGCTTCTTCCTGCGCTTGAATGTAGTGTAACCTGTCAATGAGGTCTTTGAAAGTTCTTTATGTACTTATATTCGACCGGACTTTCATTGTAAACCTTTAACCCTGAACCAATTGTTGCCAACTTTTCCATTCACCAACTCATCCCAAATAGGTTTTATCATATGTTTCCCACTTTAGTCCTTGACTTGATTTGGGACGATTACTTTTGGGATTGTTTCTTTGGAAAAGCGAGTTTGTCCTCACCAACATGTCCTTGTAAGAGTTCCAGTCTTCATCGGTGTACAGATCCTTCTCTACTATATTGTTTTTCGTCAACAATCTCCAAAGACCCTCAGTCCCTTTGTATTTCTTTTGAGAGCTGACTAATATAATGTCATCATAATCAAATTTTAATTGGTTCGGAACCGATCATCGGCTGCTCTAGATTTTCATCGTACCAAATACCAAACTGTTTGTCGTTGGATTTTGGAAGGTTATCGGGCTCCTAGAGAACCAAAGTGTTACTACTTTAGAATCCATCAACTGTTTCATCGATTGCTCTTGAGGTTGTACTTCTGGCTCATCATCGTAATCTACATCCTCAAATGTTCCGAAACGATCTGATGCTTGAGGTTGAAAACTTACCAACTGTTTCATACGGTTTTGACTACGTATCTTTTGTGTTTCTAATTCTCTATGTTGTTGTTCCCTAATGGCTCTGGTGATTGGTTCGTACTTTTTCTCATTTTCACGAACATCTTCTAACTCTTTAAAATGGGTCTGAGCAAACTCACTTTGTAATTTCCGGTTTAAACTCATCCAACTTTCTAGCTTTAGAAACAGTGAGCGGTCGATCATGTGTTATTGATATGTTACGATTGGCAGACGTCTCATTAGCATTTGATGATATAGTATTTTTGTTTGAGAAGTTTTTTTAATTCATCCTGTTCAGCACGTTTGAACTTTGCAGCCAAGACAGTCTGATTTTTTTCAAGTCGCCTTGCTTCTTTTGCATCTAGTTTATTCGCCATGTTGTATACTTATAGTAATAGATACAGCGTTATTCTTCAAATCTTTTCAAGTCACGTTTACACTGGAACGTCAAATTACGTTTTAGAGAACGTCAAATTACGTTTATGAACGTTAAATTACGTTTATACTTGAACGTCAAATTACGTTTATGAACGTCAAATTACGTTTATGAACGTCAAATTACGTTTATGGAACGTTAAATTACGTTTATACTTAAACGTCAAATTACGTTTATGAACGTTAAATTACGTTTATACTTGAACGTCAAATTACGTTTATGAACGTCAAATTACGTTTATACTTGAACGTCAAATTACGTTTATGAACGTCAAATTACGTTTATACTTGAACGTCAAATTACGTTTATACTTGAACGTCAAATTACGTTTATACTTTGAACGTCAAATTACGTTTATACTTAAACGTCAAATTACGTTTATACTTAAACGTCAAATTACGTTTATACTGGTACGTTGTACAGCGAAGTATTATTCAACACTTAGTTTCCTTTTTAAATTGCACATGTATTTCCTTTTTTGTGGTTTAGCTGTAGTATTAATAGATATGAATCCATGAGGTGTTTTCCAGCACTCAAAACAGAGAGCCTCAAATTGGTTGAAAGTCATGTCAGAACCTACAAAGTCCTGGAACACTCTCTTTGTATAGTACTTGTTCATTGTAAACAGACACAACAGATTAACATTGTTTCGTATGACCTGCATATCAACTCGACCATAGCTCTGACTCAGGTAGACACAAGAAATCCCTTTATGACGTCCTCTAATGAAATAATCTTTGATTTTAGTTTGCTCTTCTAGAAGGCAGTCATCAAATACCACAAGTGAGTTTGGTTTGCAGTCCATCGATAGAAATGAGATCTTGACAGGACGAATAGAAAAACACTATTTTGTCTTCTAAGGTTTTTTTCTAATCTACTGTATTGTTCACGCAGATCTACATATGCAGGTTGTTCTATTGAACGACTGAACACGTATAGATTCTTGAACGGAACTCCATCTTTGTTGTAAATGAAATTCAATAACAAGTTCGTTTTAACCACTCCCAGACGGTCCTACAATAAGACACCGTAACGGTCTAGGTAAAAATTGGTCTTCGAATTTATCTTTGCAATACACTTGAATTTCCATAGCATGTTTCTCTTACATACATTTACAATTTAACAGTTTTCGCATATTCTATAATGACCCCATGCTAGGGTTCGGATATTGTCTTCGAGTACGAAACGCTTGTCGTCCTTTGATGAAAGTACCACTTTATGGTGTTCTACGCTGTAGAGATTGTGTGCTTGACTCCGAATTGTATTCATCGTTTTGTAGTGCTCGATGTTACTAAACAAACAGTCTTTATAGTTGCTAAAGGTAATTTCATTTTCAACTACAGCTTTTTTCACACCCTTAGACCTCTTTATGAAATGGTTGTCTTCTATATTGCTCGCATACATCTTGGATCGTAGTCCTACAAACTCTCGCATGATTCGACCATTAAGTTCATCTTTCATTTTACCCAGGAACTTTTTTGTTTACGTGGGGAAAAGCCCATATTGGTTGGGGTTGGGGTAGTCACTTGTATCAAATAATCCAATTAAATGTTTCATGTCTTCATAGAAGTTTTTTTCGTTTTGATGTCATATATCAGGGAATCGGTATCAGTGTACACCATTTTTATGTTAGATCCATACTTTCTTTCATTACATTGTAGTGGAAATCATACATCAGTGTCTTTGATATGTCTAGAATACTCATACCTACGTAAATAGGTTTATTTAACAAAAGTTTTTTCTTACTAAAATGTACAGCAACTAGGTTTTCTGTAAAGATGGTTCGACTCTTAAAGTTCGGTTTGCTAACCCATGCTTTCCACTAATTTGGATTTAGTACCCCAAACGAATGTCCACTACGATTTCTCAAATAATATTTTCCCCATAGTTTTTTTTTCTCCCAAAAACTGAGTTGATTTCATTAAATTTTGAAAAAGTCTTTCTACAAGAAATCATTTTTTCGCCTTTGTACGCTCCATGGTATTCAGGATTAAATGTACGGTTAGGCAACCAATTGCTTTGTACTTGAAACTAAGAAAACTCTAATGAACATGTTTTAGTTTTCCATACCCAGACTCAAATAAAAGCTTAAAATTTTATGTAGTGTAAGCGACCATAAATACTTTTCTTTGCTGTAGGAAGAGTTGTCAGAAGCTTTGCGCATTTTTCGATCCTGGTGGGACTGCCCTAACGTTTTCTGTGAGGCGAGAGGTTAGATCAAAGAGGTGTATGTCGTGGTAGTTTTCCTTCAGGATACTGTCCCAAATCAACTTTCCTAATATGTAAAGCCCATGTGGGGTGAATCCGGTCCACTAACTTTCATTACATCGATGATTCATGTAAAACTGCTCCACTGAAAAAGTTTGCATAATGGTAGTTTTTACAGAACATTAGCCCCACCTCATACAGGTTTTGTTTGCATCCAAGTACATGAGGTAAGTTATTTGGGTATTCGATTTGTCGTAGTCCCCCTTTTTCATGTAGGGATTGTTTTGCCTTCCGCATATTCGATAGAGAACACTGTGAAATTACCACCCACGAATAGGCCCTTTTTCAGACCTATGGAGTACCATATCGATGTCAGTCAATAGAGACCAGTTATTTTCGACCTTTTGTAATTTTTAGCATTGCGTTCCAAGCCAACGCGCAGGTGCTTTGTGAAATAACCATGCAGGATCTAATTTGATATGTATTGAGTACATACATCCCTGAAGTTTTCCATAACATCTGCAACGGAGCAAGGACATCGGTTTTCCGTTATATAGCAACTGTGTATTATATCTTTTCATGATTCTTTTGTTTCTGAATTGTTAAAGGCGGGTCCATATCATCGCAACCATGTTTGTAATCTTCATTTGTTAAATGTGTTGTGTTTATGTTCAGATCTATTGTAAAATTCTGTCTTGACTAGGTAGTCTGGATGGTTTTCCACTATATTTTTTCTATACTGTCCCATGTATGTCGTAAAGGGGTACACACTCCTTTTTTCGTAGCAATAAATTGAGGTCCTTCACCGATTGTAATATGTTGAGAATGTGTGTTTTGAAATTGAAGATCGTAGTCAGAAATTCTTTGCCAACCCTATCGAGAACTTTGTGACCAATGAACTTGAATGAATCAGATGAATCGTTAGTTTCAAATTTCCACCTTCCGCCATCCATCCACACTGACCGTAAAGGAAATGTATCCGCTCCCTCGTTGTTGGTAAATCAATGAATATTATGCGATTTCTTTCGAACTTACCAAAACTCTTTAATGGAATAGGTGAGTGTCGTAAACCTAGCTAGAAATTATGAATGAAAACAGGAATGAACCCTAGTGTTTTTTTGAAATTGATGTTACTACTTGTTGTTGGAGCTGCCTCCTCTAGAAAAAAACAAACCCAGGTCAAATGGTTTATGGTCCTCTATAACACGATCAATCACCAAGATAACTTTCCCACAGATATGACAAGCGGTTAGTTGCGTAGATTCAAACATTTCCCTGTATTTGCTGCTTTTGTCATCAACTGCATGGTGGACCTAATTTGCTTCACCTCATTGTAAAGTTTCATTAAATCGCTTATCGACTCCTCAATCAATGTATTTTACAAATACATGTGCAGCACATCGTCCCTCCAAAGTATTTAAAAATCGGTGGTTTTTGGAAAAAGCCGTCCTCTGACACCCCATACATACAAGAAGGAAATGGGGCATTTAATGTATTCCTGATAATTTGATAGTGAACGACTGATGAATTACCATTACAATCACAGCTTTACAACGGTTGACATGTTGAAATAGGTGCTAGAACCAAGCAATTCAAAGTCCTGCGTAATACATCAATAGGGCACTCTCATTGAGCAATTGTGAAAAATCTTTTACTATATCTAATTACAGTTCCTTGGCTCTGGTAGTTCCAATTTCACAGCATCGTGTGTGTTACAGTCCTTCTCTATGCTTGATTGAGTAAATCCCTCTCTCGTAAAGTGGTTTTGCAAAACACCTATTGCATATCCACGATTCTTTATGTCCATATTCGTGAGATCTGTGAACTAACCAAACGGGAACATATCTTTTGGATCCAGCAGTAGTGAGTGTTTGGTTTATTTTTCTTCTGATAAACAGTAGATTAATCATGTTTTTATTTTTCATCTCGTGTATCAGTTATTCTCAGCGGGAAATATATCGAACTTGTCATCATAAGCAATCAGACATTAACAGAAATGTCCACGTAAGATCTTTCAAACTTTTGCTAAAAATACATCATCAAGTTTCCATTCAATGGGGCATCTCGCAAGTTTGGCTAGTGCATAGAAGCAGCTCTCGTTTGACAAGGTATCGTAATTGCTGATTCCTTTCTGGATGACATCCTTAACTGGGATGTAAAAGCTGCCAGAAGTAGACCTACGATAAAACATTTCTGATCTTACGGTGTTTAGTTTTACATTAACTAACAGTCCATCTTTTGGGATTTGAAATCCTGATTTTGAGTAGAAACCACATACGCTGGAATCCCTGTGAAAAGGAACGTATCAGGTTGACTCTGATGCTCCAAGTCTTTTCACACTTTTTATAGTGACCATTGAGAACCGTTTGGCCTCTCAACTAAAGCTGCCTCCATTCTCAAACCAGACATCTTAAAGTTTTGCTGAGTTATAATAGTCAGACAGAGACGTTTGTCGAGTAAAGAATTTCAATTTTTTCGTTTTAAAGTATTCATGACTTGAGTCACCTCCACATCGATTTTATTAATTATTTCTTGAATTCAGCATGATAAACCATGTTTACCTTAAGATTTCTTTTCTTTATTACAGCTTCCTGAAGTTTTGTTCAACAACGAGTGGTTTGGCATATCCTCGTTAAGAAACATTTTTGGATCTTTGATCCCCACGTTTGTTCATAATACAACAGTACGTATTTCCAATCCTTCCCCGTGAATGGCCTGAAACTGGTACTTTCTGATATTTCCATCAAGTATTGGTCTGTGACTTCCTCTGGAGTACGTACCACCGGGAACCAAGAATGAGGTGTTGAAGGTGGATTTCTGGTTTCAGAGACAAGAAGCCTGTCTTCCTCTCTTCCATGGTAAGGACTAAGTCGAATTCTCACTATTAATTGTACTAGTTCGGTGTCTCACTAATAATCTTTTTCACAACCTGTAAAGTAATCTTTTGCGGTCTATGTCGGGTTTTCGGATCATCTGCTTCAAAGAGCGATAATTCTGTTTGTAATATGGACCTTCGGATACTTGTATTTTTTTGACATTCCCTTGGTCGTTTTCGGGTATTCTCTTTACCCAGACCCATGTTGATGTCCCTGGAGTAAGGTTGCCAGGGCAGTGCCATTGGTGTCAGTCCTCGTAATGGGTAATATTTCACATCCTTGTATCGGGAGGAAAAAAACCTTCATGAAGTGCTGACAAAACGGATATAGACGGTTTTCGAATTGTTTGTGACGGTTCCAGTTGGAATGAAACTACCTATTGGTGTTTTCACAAATTCCAAACACAGTTGTTTACTTTTAGGAGCTGGTTTTGATTTTCCATCTTTTTCCAGACGTTACGTTATAATTGTGGCCATACCAATGCTGGTTTTTGGCAACATTTCTTGAGATATTTTTGGTGCCAGAGCCATGTTGGAAACCGTTATTTCCTTACTCGGCATTTTGGACACGGTTTTGTTCTTCTGGAGGGTTTTTATTTGAGCACGTACATTGGCGGTCGGAACTAAAGCCACGTTTGTTATGTTTGGACTTCTCTGGGATATGCTAGTGGTGAATGGTATACCAAGGACTATTATGGTATATGCAGTGAATAGTTCCTGACTTATATCCGGAAAACTTTCAAATGGTGGTGGCACCAAGTATTGATATAATTATTCGATTGAATCGGGGTGTAATCCTTTTTGTACTGGTGGCGTTCAAACTTTTGGGGGAGCGATCAGCTGTAGATGGACCCCAATTAATAGCTCTAATTTTGGAATAGAAAATCTGGAGTGTCATAAACAATAGACAAATCAAAAATCAGCAATCGCGTCTTGTTTCTTCCAGGTCTGAGATTTTGAAATAGGACTCCTGGCAACATAGAACATATCAAAATCAGCAATCAACGTTCTGGAATTGATTGTCACTTCCACAGCATCCAGCCGTAGTTTTTCCAACATAGACATAGTCAGAAAATCCGGAGTTTGTTCCTGTCTAACGTGGACGATTGCATTTCTGTTGTTTTTTGGTGGCGGGATGAGGTTAGATGCCGTAACCTCTTTCCTTCTCCACAGATTCGAACAATTTTCTTGACTGATGATCTTCGAAAGACCATCCCGTAAGCATTGAGAAATGCTGTATTGCTTGCTAGGCAGGAGAAAACACCATTATTTAATGAGAGCTGGCTACTCTCTTATTGGTATGGGCCGATTGACGATGGGAACAAAAGGATGAGGTATGGATGGATGAGAATAGTGGAAGCAGGTATGTAGGAAGAGGGTGGGTTGTGTTGGGGAATGAGTGGAAGGAAGGATGAAGAGCATTTATTAGATACATTTGACTAAGAACATAGTTATTTTGTAACTCCTTTTTTCATAAAACGATCCTATTAATTTACCTCACCAGAACTGGTCTGTGCGATTTTTGTAGGTAACAGGGCAAGTTTTTGTTGACACAGAGCCACAATCCGAAAAATTTCTCATGTGTCCAATTTCTGCGGTATTTATTTCCAAATACCCAAATCTTTCATTTATAGTAATTCTTACAACCGGTCCTCCAACTCGAAAAGTCTAGGGGTCTTTGAATACTAGACATCGTCCAGTGTTTGGCCGGTACATGTTTTCTTTAAAGTTTGTTCATTGGCTTGAATTCACCTTCTGATGGGCTCATCTTTGAATATGTGCCTAATGAAATTTACTGTATATAAATTGACGTAGAAGGCTGTCCTGTAAAATGTGACACCCATCTAAAAGAGTTTTTGAATTTCAAAGTGCACTTTAATTTTTTTATCATTGAGAAGTTCTATGGAAACCGCTCTATTAATGGCACTTTTTTTCCTCATTTTTCAGTATGGTATTAACCTTTATTTGAGTTATTTGTGTAAAAACTCTCTAAATTTTCCTTTATTAACAAATTCTCGTCCTTTACTCCGTGTTGAAGAAAGGTTCGGGGGTTTGGTGAGCCAACCATATTGTCGGCGTCCTTCTTAATATTTTACCAAACAATTTAGTAACTCTCTCTGTGAGCTTTTAGTTTTTAAATGGCTCTGGAACCACGCATATTTTGAAAAACGTAATGCAATTACATTAAGTATGTAATCTTGAATCCAATCATTTTTCCTTTGAAAAAACCTAATCATTACAAACAAGGTCCTGCAGAGCCCCTCAACAAATCATCAAATATACCCAAATTTAACAATTTTTCCTCTTAGGGAAATCGCTTCAAACCACAGGTTTATGAACCTCTAAAACTCCGAAGCAGGATTTCTTTACCGACGTTATTCTGATTCCATTAATACTATCCATCCACAATACACTTACATTATGACCCAAACTAGTAATTTATAAGGTGCGGTGTTTTCGCGCAGGCGCGGCGGTGACTGGACCAGATGACGAGGCCGCGCTAACAGATTTGTTTTGTATACGGTGTGACTTATAAGAAACAACACGCCCGGTGTCTCACACGGCGGCGGTGGTGGTGGACGGTTCAGCAGTCGCGCAGGCGCGAGCGGTGACTGGACAGTGACGGAGGGCGCGTACAGATTGTTGTATTGTATACTTATAGAAAACAACACGCGGGTGTCTCACACGCAGCGTGGTGGTGTGTGACGGTTTTAGCAGCGTCGCTCGGCGCGGTGATGACGGAGGCGCGTGCCAAATTGCTTGGCGGGTTAACGGAGTTTTCAGCCAAGCTCGCGCGGCGCGGGTGCTGACGAGGCGCGTGCCGAATTGCCTTTGCATACTTACAGTAACAACGCGTTGGTGGTCGGTGGCGGGAACAGCGATGACGATGCGTGGGTGATTCGCCGCGTCGCGGTTCTGAACCACTTGCCGTACACACACCTCTTAGTCGCTCTCTAAACAATTTTTCTGTCACCCCAGAATTCGGTTCTCCAACATACGGTTTGTTCCCCCAGAAAACCGGTCTCGGCCTCGGGTGTCGTTGTCCCAGGAAACGGCCGAAAGTATACTACTTGTTGTCATGCGGGTAAAATCTTCGCCCGTAAAACCGACTTTACAGGCAACCATAATTTTTTTTTACCTCGACCCCTCTGGTACTGTGCTTCTCAGTATTATTTTAAAAAACCCCTTTTTTTTTATCGTGTTACCCTAGATCGGTACACCATCTCCTTTGATTACACCTTTATTTTCATAATTAGCTTTTCAGTCAAGCAACCCCCCCTTTCAAAAAAACGTTGTATGACCCTATGAACGTTTGGATTTGGGGCTTACCGAAGTCAACAATACATTTTATAAATATTTTTCCTTTTCAGTATTTAAAGAAGCCCGTAAAAAAAAACTTTTATCTGGATGAAGTACTTTTAATTTCCAACAATATATTAAGCTCCACAGTTTATTTAATATCGGATTTTCGTTAATTAATATACTCAAGATTTTTCCCATTACCAACATAGATAGGCTCTAAGAGCTGACTGCTGAAGAGTTTTAATAATATGTGTCTTTTTTAATTTATGTTAACATTTGAATCTTTCCTCAAGTTATGAGATTCTAGTGGCACCACTTGCCAATCTAATTGTAAACATTTAAATCTATAAACGATTTGAATTCATGTTTTAATTAAGAGTTTACAGAACGTTCATGTATGGCAGCTTAATGTAATGAAGAAAATAAAACAATAACTAATGAAAAACTTCTGGGTAGTAAAATAAACATAAACCTAATTAATATACCGAGCTAACTGTTTGACAGTTTTGTGCCATACTCAACTAGAAAGATTTCATAAATATTTTAGTTTTTCATTAAAGCAATTCTACATCCATGGGGCTAGTAAACAATGGTATGTGCGTTGAATGATTTAATGCATATGTGACCTGCCGCAAAGCCTTGCAATATTACTGTCAACCCAAAGTTTTAAAAGATGGCCAACTATATCCTAATCCATTTAGATTTTATGGATGTTTGTGGTCAAGAATCTTAATGAGTTTTCAGACCCAAAAAGCCTGAGTAAGACCAGGGTAAATAAGAATAAAATCGTACTATCATAATAATTCATGATGGTAAATAGCTTTTTTTAGGGGGATAGGATTGCCAGACTCGCTGACGACCTCTATACTCGCGAGGTGAGTGTAAAATGATATAAGTTACGACTTTCAAGTACAACATAGCTGTATTACAAAATCTATTTTTATGTAAGACAGAGAAATTACAATCTTTTAACGTGAATAATAAAATAAATTTACTATTGCAAATTATTTATCTCTTCCATTGAGGCCGAAAAATCGTATATATATAATATATATATATATAATATACATATATCGCATACATACCATGGACTAAAATATAAATAATTTTGGTTTTTCGAGTTAAAAACTAAACATTTTCGAGCTTTATGAACAATCAGTAAAAACTATTCTTACAATCTTTCTAAATAGATATTTTTCTTTTCTGTTTTTGAGGCAACATTGGTACATCTATTTCTTCTTATAAAAGGACGGCTTAAAACACATACAAATTATTTCACGCCCATCCACTTAAAATAATAAATTTAATCACATAATATACAAACTTATCAATACTTGTAAAATACATAGTTTCAACCTGCTAATCACTTAAAACAATATTTTTTGACGTAAGTAAGTAAGAATAAAATTGTAAGAAAACTGGAAATTAAAATGTTTATTGTCGTGATGTTACACGACAAAAATTTTACTTGAAAATATAAACTGTTTGATAACTAAACAATTTTAGTAATCATAGACCATTAAAATTATTTTGGTCTTTTAATTTTAATCCTTTCTGATCCCCTGTCATTTATCTATTTTTTTATTGATAGACTCTGTCTATATATAGTTTTACCAATGTTTGATAACGGTTTGGTGATTAGTTTAAAAGTTTGATTATTACAATAAATAACAACAACCACAGACATGCGGTAAACGACAATAGATAGACCATCGGTTCAATGTAGGTTTCTTTGCTCCACTTGTTCTATTGAACAATGTCCTAAAAATTTAGGAACATTGTTCAATAGAACAAGAGGAGCAAGAAACTCCCTTTGAACCGATGGTCTATCTATTTTCGTTTACCGCTTGTCAGTGTCTGTTGTATTTTATTGTAAAAAATCACACAATTTAAAACTAATCACCAAACCGTTTATCAAACATTGGAAAACTATATATAGACAGAGTCTATCAATAAAAAAAATAGAATAAATGACAGGGGATCCAGAAGGATAAAATTAAAAAAGGGAACCCAAAAAATAATTTAATGGTCCATGAATACTAAAATTGTTTTAGTTATCAAAAAAGTTTATATTTTCAAGTAAAAATTATTTGTCGTGTAACATCACGAAAATAAATTTATAATTTACAGTTTTCTTACAATTTTATTCTTACTTACTTTAGTCAAAAAAAATGTTTTAGTAATTAGCAGGTTGAAACTATGTATTTTACAAGTATTGATTAAGTTGTATATTATTGATTAAATTTATTATTTTAAAGTGATGGGCGTGAACTAGCCAAATTTTAGGTGTTTTAAGCCGTCCCTTTGATAAGAGAAATAGATGTACCAAGTGCCTCAAAACATAACAAGAAATAACAATTTAGAAAGATTTAAGAATAGTTTTACTGATGGTTAACGCTCGAAAATTTTTAGTTTTAACTCGAAAACCAAAATTATTTATATTTTAGTCCAGGTATGTATGCGATAATATGTATATATATAAATTAATATATATATATACGCATTTATCCGGCTCATTGGAAGAGATAAAAATTGCAATAGGAATTTATTTTATTATTCACGTAAAAAGATTGTAAATTTTTCTGCTGTCTACATAAAAATAGATTTTGCTACAGCTATTTACTTGAAAGTCGTAACTATATCATTTTACAATCACCTCGCGAGTAAGAGTAGTCAGCGAGTCTGCAATCCTATCCCCTAAAAGCTATCTACCATCATGAATTAATTATGATAGACATTTTATTCATATTTACCATGGTCCTTAACAGGCTTTTTTTGGTCTGACAACTCATTAGATTCTTGACAAAACATCCTAAAATCTAAATGGATTAGGATATAGTTGGCCATCTTTAAAACTTTGGTGACAGAATATTGGCAAGTGCGCAGGTCACATATGCTTAAACATTCAAGCCCATACCATTTGTTTACTAGCCCCATGGATGTAGAAATGCTTTAATGAGAAAACATAAAATATTTATGAAATCTTTTAGTTGAGTATGGACAACTGTCAACAGTAGCTCGGTATACTTATTAGTTTATGTTTATTTTACTACCCATTTTTTCATTAGTATTGTTTTATTTCTCATTACATAAGCTCATACATGAACGTTTTCTGAACTTTAATTAAAACATGAATTCAAATCGTAATAGTTTTAAATGTTTACAACTAGATTGGCAGGGTGCCACTAGAAATTCGATAACTTGGAAAGATTCATGTTAACATAATTAAAAAAGCACATTATTATAAAATTTCAGCCAGTCACTAAGCAATCTAATGTTGGTAAAGAAAAATCTGTGTAAATTAATTAAGAAAATCCATTAAATAAACTGTGAGCTTAATATAATATGTTGAAATTAAAAGTACTTATCCAGAATTACAGTTTTTTTTGACGGGCTATCTTTAAAATACTGAAAGGAAAAATATTTATAAAATGTATTGTTGACTTCGTAGCAATCCCAAACGTCAAAGGGTCAACAACGTTTTTGAAAGGGGTTGCTGACTGGGAAACTAATTATGAAAAAAAAGTGTAATCAAAGATGGTACGATCTAGGGTAACACGATAAAAAAAGGGGTTAAAATAATACTGGGGGGGGAGGGGGGAAAGCACAGTACAGAGGTCGCGTAAAAAAAAAATTATGGTTGCCTTAAAGTCGTTTTACGGGCGAAGATTTTACGTGACAACAGTAAGTATACTTTGGCCGTTCCCTGGGGACAACGCACCCGAGACCGTTCTGAGGGACAAACCGTGTGAGAGCCGAAATCTGGGACAGAAAGATTGTTAGAAGAGCGAACTAAGAGTGTGTGTACTGGTGGTCAGAACCGCGACGCGGCGAATCACCACGGCTGTCATCGCTGTCCCGCCACCGACACCACGCGTTGTTACTGTAAGTATGCAAGCAATCGGCACGCGCCTCGTCAGCACCGCGCCGCGCGACTGACTGAACCGTCACCGCCAAGCACTTGGCACGCGCCCTCGTCTCACCGCGCCGAGCGCCTGCTAAACCGTCACCACCCACCACGCCGTTGAGCACCGCGTGGGTGTTTCTATAAGAATACAAACAATCCTGTACGCGCTCGTCACTGTCCAGTCACCGGCCGCGCCGCGCGACTGCTGACCGTCACCCCACCGAGCGCCGTGCGAGACACCGCGTGTTGTTTCTATAAGTAGAGCAAACAATCTGTACGCGCCTCGTCACTGTCCAGTTCACCGCCGCGCGCGCGAAAACACCGCACCTTATAAAATTACTAGTTTGTAAAATGTCAGTGTATTGTGGATATATTAATGAATCATAAAAGTCGGAAGAATCCTGCTTCGAGTTAGAGGTTCATAACCTGTGTTTAAGCGATTCCCTATGAGAAAAAGATTGTAAAATTTGGGTATTGATGATTTGTGGGCTCAGACCTGTTTGTAATGAATTAAGGTTTTCAAAGGAAAATGATGATTCAGATACATACTAATGGTAATTGATACTTTTTCAAAATATCGTGGTCAGAGCCCAGTAAAAAACTAAAAGCTCACAAGAGGTACTAAATTGTTTGGTAAAAAATTAAGAAGAGCGAAATTGGTTGTCACAAAACCCCCGAACCTTCTTCACACGGATAATAGGAACGAGAATTTGTTAATAAGTAATTTAGAGAGTTTTTATACACAAAATCAAAGAAAGTTATACATACTGAAAATGAGGAAAAAAGTGCCATTATAGAGCGTTTCCCATAGAACTCTCCAATGAAAAAATTAAAGTGCGCTTTGAAATTCAAAAACTCTATTAGATGGGTTCACATTTACAGAAGCTTCTACGTCAATATAACAGTAAAATTTCATAGCACTATAAAGATTACCATCAGAAGTGAAATTATCAAGCAATGAACAAACTTTAAGAAACAGTGTACGCAAACACTGGACGATGTCTAGTATTCAGCCCAGACTTCGGTTGAGACCGAGTAAGAATTACTATAAAGAAAGATGTCTTTTTGGAAAATAATTACCGCAGAAATTGGACAAGAGAAATTTTTTCGATTGTGGCGGACAACAAAACTTGCCCTGTTTACCTACACAATCGCAGACCAGTCTGGATGAGGAAATATAGGACGTTTATATGAAAAAGAGTTACAAAAAACTTGTTCTAGTCTAATGTATTAATAATGCTCTCATCCTCCCTTCCACTCATCCCACACACCCACCCTCTTCCTACCCTCTTCCTATTCTCATCCATCCTACCTCATCCTTTTCCATCGTCAATCGCCGCATACAATAAAGAGTAGCCAGCTCTATAATTATGGTGTTTCTCTCTGCTATCAAGCAAACAGCATTTCTCAATGCTACGGATGGTCTTTTCGAAGATCATCAGTCCAAGAAATGTTCGAATTGTGGAGAAAGGTACGCATCTAACCTATCCCGCCAACAAAAAACAAAGATATGCATTCCCACGTTAGACAGACAAACTCCGGATTATGATATGTCCTAATGTTGGGAAAACTACGCTGATGCTGTTGAGTGACAAATCAATTCCAGAACGTGATTGCTGATTTTGATATGTCTATGTTTGCCAGAGTCCAATTCAAATCTCAGACCTGAAGAACAAGACGCGATTGCTGATTTTGAATTGTCTATTTAGACACTCCAGATTTCTTATTCCAAAATTAGAGCTATAATTGGTCCATCTACAGCTGACGCTCCAAAGTTTGAACCACCAGTAAAAAGGATACACCCCGATTCATCGAAAATTATATCAATACTTGGTCCACCACCATTTGAAGTTCCGTGGATAAGTTCAGACTATTCACTGCATATACCAATATAGTGCGCCTGTATACCAACACCACTACATATCCCAGAGAGTCCAACCATACAACGTGCTTAGTCCGACCGATGTACGTGCTCAATAAAACCCCAGAAGAAACCGTGTCCAAAATGGCAGTATAAGGAAATAACGTTTCCCCAACATGGCTCGGCACCAAAACTCTCAGTAATAGTGCCAAAAACCAGCATGGTATGACATATAACGAACGTCTGAAAAGATGGAAATCAAACCCGCTTTCCTAAAAGTTAAAATGTGTGGATTTGTGAAACACCAATAAGTCATCCACTGGAACCGGCACAAACAATCACGAAACGGCATATCCGTTTGTCAGCACTTCATGAAGGTCCTCGATACAGGCGTGAAATATTACCCATTAAGAGACTGACACCAAAACCTGCCGGCACATACTCCAGACATCCAACATGCTGGTAAAGAAATTACGCCAAAACGACAAGGGAAGTCAAACCAATACCGAAAGGTCAATACAACGAATAGCCTCTTGAAGCGATGATCCGAGAAACCGACAAGACCGCAAATAAGAATTACTACAGGGTGTGAAAAAAGATTATTAGTGAGACACGACCTATACAATTAATAGTGAGAATTCGGATTAGTCCTACCAGGGAAGAGAGACATGCTTCTGTCTGAAACAGAATCACCTTCAACACCTCATCTGGTTCCGGTACGTACTCCAGAGGAGTCACAGACAATACTTGATGAAATATCAAAGTCCATCGGCATTCACGGAAGATTGAAAACGTATGTGATTATGAACAAACGTGGGATTCAAAGATCCAAAAATGTTTCTTAAGATATGGCAAACCACTCGTTGTTGACAAACTTCAGGAAGCTGTAAAAGAAAAGAAGAAAATCTTAAGGTAAAACAGTGGTTTATTCATGCTGAATTCAAGAAAAATAATAAACGATGTGGAGTGACTCAAGTCATGAACTTTAAAAACGAAAAATGAAATTCTTTACTCGCCAACGTCCTCTGTCTGACTATTATAACTCAGCCACAACTTAAAAAATGTTGGTTGAGATGGAGGAGTTTGAGGCATACGGTTTATCTCAATGGTCACTAAAAAGTGTGAAAGACTTGGAGGATCAAGTCAACCGATACGTTTTCCTTTTCACGGATCCCAGCTATGTGGTTCTACCAAAACAGAAGCAATCCAAAAAGGTCTGTTATTAATTAAAAAACGAAGATCAGAATGTTTTATGTGGTCTATTCTGCAGCTTTACATCCAGTTTTAAGTTCATCCAGAAAGAATCAGCAATTACGAACCTTTCAACGAGAGCTGCTTCATGCACTAGCAACTTGCGAATGCCCCATGAAACTTGAATGATATAGCAAAGTTTTGAAAGACTTAGTGCATTTGCTGGTAATGTCTATGCTTATGATGACAAGTTCGATATATTCCCCGCTGAGAAATAACTGATAACGAGATGAAAAAACATTTAATTCTACTGTTTATCAGAGAAAAAACAAGCACTCCACTACTGCTGGAGCAAAGATATGTTCCCCGTTGGTTAGTTTCACAGATCTCACGAAATGGACAGTAAGATGTGGATATGCCAATAGGTGTTTTGCAACACTTTACAGAGAGAGGATTTACTCATCAATCATAGAAAGAAGACGTATCACACACGGATGCTGTGAAATTGAACTACCAGAGCCAGGAAACTGTTAAATTAGATTTTTAAAGATTTCAATTGCTCAATGAGAGTGCCCTTTGTGTATTACGCAGACCTTTGAATGCTGTCTAGCACCATTTCAACATGTCAACCGTGTAAAGTGGATGTGGTAATGGTAATCATCAGTCCGTTCACTATCAAATATCAGAAACAAAATGCCATTTTCCTTCTGTATTATGGAGGTGTCCATCGAGGACGGCTTTTCCAACCACCGATAAATACTTTGGAGACGATGCTGCACATGTATTTTGTAAAAATCATTGATTGAGGAGTCGATAAGGATTCAGGAAACTTTACAAAGTGAAGCAATAGTCCCCATGCAGTTGATGACAAAAGAGCAACAGGAACTGTTTTGAATCTACAACTACGTTCCTAATCTGTGAAATTATCTTGGTGATTGATCGTGTTTAGAGACCATACCATTTGACGGGTTTGTTTAGAGGAGCAGCTCACAACAAGTGTTAACATCAATATTCCAAAAAACCTAGTTCATTCCTGTTTTCATTCATAATTTTAGTCAGGTTACGACACTCACCTATTCATTAAAGAGTTTGGTAAGTTCGAAACTCCGCATATCATTGATACCCAACAACGAGGACGGTACAATTCCTTACGGTCATGGTGGAAGGTGAATTGGAACTCGATGCCAATCGATTCATTCAAGTTCATGGCACAAAGTCTCGATAGGTTGGCAAAGAATCTGACTAGATCTCAATTCAAACACATCTCTACAATTACAATGGTAAGGACCATCAATTTATTTGCTACGAAAAGGAGTGTACGCCTTAAGGCGAATACATGGACAGTATAGAAAAAATATAGTGAACCATCACTACCTATCAAGAAGATTTTATCAATAGACTGAATAAACAACACATACAAATGAAGATTACAAACCATGCGTGCGATGTATGGACGCCTTTAACATTCCAGAACATGTAAAGAATATACAAGCAATATAAGGAAACCGATGTTCTTGCGCCTTGCAGATGTATGGAACAACTTCAGGATGTATGTCCCACTACATACAAATTAGAACCTGCATGTATTCTCACAGCACCTGGGTTGCCTTGGAACGCAATGCTAAAAATTACAAAATTCTAACTGTCTCTATTGACTGACAATCGATATGGTACTCATGGTTGAAAAGGTATTCGTGGTGGTATTTCACAGTGTTCTCATCGTATGCGAAGGCAAACAAATCCTACATTGAAAGACACGACAAATCGAACCACAATATAACTTACCTCAGTACTTGGATGCAAACAACCTGTATGGGTGGTCAATGTCTGTAAAAACTACCATATGCAAACTTTCAGTGGAGCCAGTACAGGACATCGATGTAATGAAAGTTAGTGACGAATTCACCCACAGGCTTACATTATTAGAAGTTGATTTGGAATCTCCTGAAGAACTACACGACATACACTCTGATCTACCTCTCGCTCCAAACGTAGAGTCCCACCAGTCGAAAAATGGCAAAGCTTCTGTACAACCTCTCTACAGCAAAGACAAGTATGTCGTATCACTACAAAAATTAAAGCTTTTATTTGAGTCTGGTAATGAAACTAAAACATGTATCATAGAGTTCTTAGTTTCAGTCAAAGCAATTGTTAGCAACCGACATTAATCTGAATACATGGAGCGTAAAAGGCGAAAAATGATTTTTTAGAAAGACTTTTTCAAATTAATGTAAACAACTCATTTTGGAAAAACTATGGAAAATATGAGAAATCGGGTGGACATTCGTTTGGGTACTAAATCCAAATTATGTGGGAAAGATGGGTTAGCAAAACCGAACTTTAGAGAGTCGAACCATCTTTACAGAAAACCTAGTTGCCTGTACATTTTTAGTAAGAAAAAACTTTTGTTAAATAAACCTATTTTACGTAGGTATGAGTATTCTAGACATATCAAATGACACTGATTAATGATTTCCACTACATGTAATGAAAGAGAAGTATGGATCTAACATAAAAATGGTGACCCTGATACCGATTCCCTGATATATGACATCAAAAACTAAAAACTTTCTATGAAGACATGAAACATTTAATTGGGGATTATTTGATACAAGTGGACTACCCCAACCCCAAACCAATATGGCTTCCCCACGTAAACAAAAAAGTTCTGGGTAAAATGGAAAGATTAACTTATGGTCGAAATCATGCGAGAGTTTGTAGGACTACGATCCAAGATGTATCGAGCAATAAGAGAGACAACCATTTCAATAAAGAGGGTCTAAGGGTGTGAAAAAAGCTGTAGTTGAAAATGAAATTACTTTAGCAACTATAAAGACAGTTGTTTAGTAACATCGAGCACTACAAAACGATGAATACAATTTCGGGTCAAGCACACAATCTCTACAGCGTAGAACCACCAAAAGTGGACTTCATCAAAGGACGACAAGCGTTTCGGACTCGACGACAAATACCGAACCCTAGCATGGGGGTTCATTATAGAATATGCGAAAACTGTTAAATTGTAAATGTATGTAAGAGAACATGCTAAGGAAATTCAAGTGTATTGCAAAAGATAAATTCGAAGACCAATTTTTTACCTAGACCGATTACGGTGTCTTATTGTAGGACCGTCTGGGAGGGAAAAACGAACTTGTTTATTGAATTTCAATTACAACAAAGCAGGAGTTTCCGTTCAAGAATCTATACGCTGTTTCAGTCGTTTCAATAGAACAACCTGCATAGTATTTTTTATGAAGATCTGCGTGAACACTACAGTAATTAAGAAAAAAACCTTAGAAGAACAAATATGGTTTTTTTCTCTTCCGTCCTGTCAAAGATCTCAATTTTCTATCGATGACTTGCCAAAACCAAACTCACTGTGGTATTTGATGACTGGCCTTTCTAGAAGAGCAACACTAAAATCAAAGATTATTTCATTAGAGGACGTTCATAAAGGGATTTCTTGTGTCTACCTGAGTCAGAGCTATGGTCGAGTTGATATTCAGGTCATACGAAACAATGTTAATCCTGTTGTGTCTGTTTTTACAATGAACAAGTACTATACAAAGAGAGTGTTCCAGGACTTTGTAGGTTCTGACATGACTTTCAACCAATTTGAGGCTCTCTGTTTTGAGTGCTGGAAAACCCCTCATGGATTCATATCTATTATACTACAGCTAAACCACAAAACATGGAAATACATGTGCATTTAAAAGGAAACTAATGTTTGAATAAGACTTCCTGTGACAACGTACCAGAATAAACGTATTTGGGGACGTTTTTAAGTAAATACGTATTTGACGTTTAAGTATAAACTAATTTGACCGTTCAAGTATAAACGTAATTTGACGTTCAAAGTATACACGTAATTTGACGTTCCAGTATAAACGTAATTGACGTTCCTAAACGTAATTTGACTTCAAGTATAAAGTAATTTGACGTTCATAAACGTAATTTGACGTTCAAGTATAAACGTAATTTAACGTTCATAAACGTAATTTGGACGTTTAAGTTATAAACTAATTTAACGTTCATAAACTAATTTGACGTTCATAAACTAATTTGGACGTTTCATAAACGGAATTTGACGTTCAAGTATAAACGTAATTTAACGTTCATAAACGTAATTTGACGTCTCTAAACGTAATTTTGACGTTCCAGTGTAAACGTGACCTTTAAAGATTTGAAGAATAACGCTGTAGCTATTACAATAAGGAGTACAACATGGCGAATAAACTAGATGCAAAAGACAAGGCGCCTTGAAAAAAACTCAACTGTCCCTGGCTGCAAAGTTCAAACGTGCTGAACAGGATGAATTAAAAAACTTCTCAAACAGAAAATACTATATCATCAATGCTAATGGAGACGTCTGCCATCGTAACATATCAATAACACAAGATCGACCGCTCACTGTTTCTAAAGCTAGAATGTTGGATGAAGTTAAACGGTAATTACAAAGAGAGTTTGCTCAACCCCATTTAAAAGAGTTAGAAGATGTTCGTGAAAAATGAGAAAAAGTACGAACCAATCACCAGAGCATTAGGGAACAACAACAAAAGAGAATTAGAAACACAAAAGATACGTAGTGCAAAACCGTATGAAACAGTTGGTAAGTTTTCAACCTCAAGCATCAGATCGTCGAACATTTGAGATGTTAGATTACGATGATGACCAGAAGTTACAACCTCAAGAAGCAAATCGATGAAACAGTTGAGATTCTAAAGTATAACACTTGGTTCTCTAGGACTCCGATACCTATCCGAAATCAACGACAAACAGTTTGTATATGGTACATGAAAATCTAGAGGCACCGATGATCCGTTCCGAACCAATTATAATTTTGATTATGATGACATTATATTAGTCATCTCTCAAAAGAAATACAAAGGGACGAGGGTCGTTGGAGATTGTTTACGAAAAACAATATAGTAGAGAAGGATCTGTACACCGATGAAGACTGGAACTTCTTACAATGGACATGTTGGTGAGGACAAACTCGCTTTTCCAAAGAAACAATCCAAAAAGTAATCGTCCCAAATCAAGTCAAGGACTAAAGTGAAACATATGAGAAAACCTATTTGGGATGAGTTGGTGAATGGGAAAAGTGGCACAATTGGTTCAGGGTTAAAGGTTTACTACTGAAAGTCCGGTCGAATAATAATACATAAAGAACTTCAAGACCTCATTGACAGGTTACACTACATTTCAAGCGCAGTGAAGAAGCTGGAAACAACAACTTTCTAATGAAAAAACTGTCTGTAGTTGATTTCCTTCACGATGAAAGGAAACCTAATTGCTACACCTAAAAGGGTTGAAGTACCTATTCAGATTTTGGCTGTTTTTTGCCTGAACATGTTATAGAAGGGAAAAGGCTTTTGAACGCCATCATTAACAATTACCATTCGAGTTACAGGCGCCCAAAACTGGAATACTACGTACAACTACTGTGGGCCCGGCACCCAGCTTGACAAGAGACTTGCTAGGGATAAGGAATTAATACCCCCGAATGAAGTTGTAAAGGAACATGAATATACTGGTATAGGGGATCATAAAAACACAGAAGACAGGTGGTGAGGCGGACAAAATATTACAAAAGAAAGCTTGGGGAGGTTACCTCAGATGATGCAGACTTGAATGAGCGTATGTCGGTCTAGCAACAACAGAGATTGTGGTGTGAAACGTAAACTCGTATGGGTTAGGAAACTTCAGGAGTATCTACACCATCAAATATATAAAGCAATGAAAGCAAATTATTTTTTGCCTATATATAAGAAGGATATAATAGAACAGTGATCAGTGGGTAAAACCAGTGATGAAAACTGTATATTGAATTTTTCTGAGCGGTAAAGCAAGAAGTGAGTATAGAACTGCAATGCCCAGTTTCAGAGCTCAACTTCAATTCACCCACAACAATACAACATTCAAACTGGATCAAGAGACGCATTTTATGATTCACGCATAATGTAGCACATTCAAGGAAAGTATGTGCAAAAATCTGATGGATCTGATTATCAAACTAACTCTACCGTCAAACTGGTAGACAACTTCGCGCCTTCTTGTTTTCAGAATAGAGCTGAGAAACACAATACATTGATCGACACAGTAGAACTCCCCGCATCAACCAGCACTATAAAGGATTGTTATTACAGTAACACTGAAAAACAACACTCTCAAGGTAGTGTTTTCCTCATCATCGTTTCAGGAGGTGGGAATTGAGGCAACTCGGCACAACTTGGGCCTTTAGGGATTAGGGTTCTTGAACCACCTACGTATACCCGATGTACAAGGAGGTTTTGAAATCACATTTACTAGGAATGAAGATTAATGATGCGTTGTTTCACTGGAGAGGGGGCAGGGTCCACAGTCAACGGATCCTGTGATGGAAAATTGTGATAGAGTCTTTGTGTTACGAGTCCCCATAGTCGATTATATACCACACTTCCAAAAATCCAGTTAATTGGATGGTTTTGAAACTGTCAGAGGTGACAAGGATGGCTTTAGTCCTACAACTTCTTTCAATGGCAATGCAATCGACAAAAGAGGGGTGTTCGGTTCATCTGTTCAGCTTCGATATTACAAGTGTTTACAGTAAAGTGTAGCAAATCCTAGATGTGTATAATCGCACTTCAGACAAACAGAACAAACCAACCAGCAAAAGATCCTTAGTAGATTATGACAGCTGCAACATCAAAAATGTGTCCTGGTGAAAATTAATGGAGAAAGTACCCCTCAAATTGCAGAATTTTTTGGTATTACTAATGGTTAGATACAGGATCATGTACATCAGTAAACCTAGGGTTCCGAAAAATAAACTTCGAGACAATAACGTGTTAGTAAAGCCAGAAGAATACACCTTTGGTTGTAATTGACACACATCTACATCAACCAACAACGACAGATCTCGATGTGACATTCAGATTGAATTAGATATTTGTAAAGCTATTGCATCTCCACAGGGAAGTCCAGCGGCACCACAGCATAAGTTGTCGTTGTAGTCGATGCACATTTCTCATATGACATTCTCCGAAACATAATCAAATTCCTGTAAAAACAAATAAAAAAACAACAAAAAACAAAAAAAGTAAAATAAAAAAATGTTTTATTTTTTTTCATTAGTAGGCCATTATTGTATTCATGTAATGTTTTGTATAGAAGAAATGTATAGAATGGAAAGTCAGCAGAATTATACAGTTCGGCTATCCGAAGCTCCACAAACGTAAACTTCGTACTAGCGTACAAAACAACGGAAACCTACAGTAATCAGATTATCTAATGAACACGTCTCACGGAATTATGCTCGTGATATCTTCTTTTCTGGAGGAGCACACAAGCCGTTTCTAGAGCCGTTTAAGAACAAAAAAATGTTTACAATTGCTTTCTAAGTTACAACCAACTCGTATCCCAATAAACAAGGGAGGGTTTTTGGAAGGAAATTATGGAAATGGTGGATTCGTCCAAGTTCCTGAGTAATCGTTTCATCTCTCAATTAAGAAGAAAGAAATTTGGCTTCCTTTACTGAGAGAAAAATTTATACCTTGGTTAAAGAGTTTAGTCGATGAGGAGTTGGACACCATTATTGAAAAAGACCCTACGGTTAGAGGGTTGAAACATCGTATTGGTCGGAAGCTTGATGCACTGTTTGTCTAGTGAAACAAAAAAAGAGATCTTCCCGCTGTCTCTTGGTGAAATAGGAAAATTAGCAGGTATATTAAACCTTAATGAGTTTTGAGTGTTTTCATGCGACAGTTATACTTCCAACAAACCTACAAATATCGAACGGGTATTGTAAATCTGTGGTGACCTTTCATCTGGTGGTACTCACTGGACGTGTTATGTGAAACGTGGTGAAAGAATTGTATTTTGTTTCATATGGCGATGTCACTCCTACCAATAGAAGTAATCAGGTTACTTGGGGCCAAAAAAGGTTGGTTTATAACTCAGAGCGTATTCAGGGTTGTGACCGATCCTCCTATCTGTGGACATCTGTGCCTGTGGTTTCTCGAACGAGATCAGCTGGTGAGAGGACTGGGAACATATTCTTCGAAGTATAAGAACAGAAAAACTCATGGAAACCTGTTTTATTTTCCAACAAGATTTTGGAGGCCGAAATTTAAATTGGATCAATACCAACTCAACCCGAAGCAAGGAAAAAACATGGAGTCACCCACAAAGAAGTTGTAGCAATTCAGACCCGTCTCCCTGACAAAAATTGAGCCTTGCAAGTGAGGATCATAAAAGTCTCACAAGGTTTATCCGAAGTCAAGAAATTATTGGAAATCGCATTTGGTAAAAATCGAAAAAATTTAAATGCGATCGAGAATGTCCCCCACTAGTACCGTAAATAGTGAAAAGATTTGTGGCATGCTTCTACTGAAAAACCCACCAGAGAATTGGTCCAAGTGAGCAAAGCAGTGGAGCCATATGAATGTGGTTGTCAAAGTTCAATTGAGTGAATTAGAAGGCAAAGTTATCCATCATGCAGAAAAATTTCACAACGAAATAAAAAAATATAGGAAAGATGTTTTTTGAAAACTTACCAGATGGTTAGCAACTTTATCT
Source organism: Homalodisca vitripennis (assembly GCF_021130785.1). Lineage (NCBI taxonomy): Eukaryota > Metazoa > Arthropoda > Insecta > Hemiptera > Cicadellidae > Homalodisca > Homalodisca vitripennis. The sequence goes on along the minus strand of NW_025782456.1, from coordinate 29,101 downwards.
AAAACTTGTATAAGAATTATAAGTATATAAAAAACTGCAACCATGCCGTTACTCAAACTAAATGGAACTGAGTCTGTACATGACTCTCCATCAAGAAAACACCCCACTACTTGGATCCAAACGCAGAGTATTATATGGCTCTTGGTTGGAATTTTACTCTGCGAACAACATATCCAACTTGTTGCAACCAAGCAAAAGTCTATTTTTGGGATGTGGAAATACATTTCATTCCGAACCACTGATACTTCCAATGTGGTTACTGGACCATTTAAAACTAGAAAAGAGTTTTCAGAGATTACATACAATCGTTTGAATCTTAGTAATAAAATCTGACGAATTTCAAGATCTTTAAGATGGTGACAAAAATATCAATTACTTCTCCAATTTAAATTCTACTTGGATAAAACCGTTTGTGATCTCTTAGGTTTTGAAAAATATGATGCAACAAACTTCAAAAAGAATCGTCTTACTTCAACTCAAATGAAAATTGTAATTGCCATCGAATCCACCGAATCTCCAGAGCCGGTGATGTCAATCGAGATACACTCAATATTGTCAACAACAGTCTTGTCCAATCCATGACGTTCACTCTCACAAACATTGAGACAGCAATCCTCTATCTCCTTTTCCCTAATGTACCACACCGACCTACAAAAATATCCAATCACCTCAAGAAAAACACTACATACCTCTTCGGTAGCGTTTTACGAAAGATTCAACAATCACAATCACAACTTGTAGATCAAAACAACCAACGCTCCAGAACAACCAGTTAAACATCGTCTATTTAATCTGATTCAGTAATCACAAACACATACATAACTCACAATTGTGTAAATAAACACACGCGTGGTGTCGGTGGGCGGGACAGCGATGACTTGCGTGGAGATGCGCGCGGCGCGGTTCCTGACCACCCGTACACACACTCGTAGTCGCTCTCGAACAATTTTTCTGTCCCAGATTCGGTCTCACACGTTTGTCCCAGAACCGTACCTCGGGTGCGTTTTCCGCCAGGAACGGCCTATAGTATACTCAGACAACGTCTTTTTTCTCGGTAGAATTTATTTAGTGATATGAATAGTATTAAATTGCACAATAGGAACAAGGAATTGAATGAAAATATGAATTGCACAAATTTTAACTATAAGAAATATATTTGTTTACTAAAAACATTGTACATAATTTGAATTAAGTAAAATTTGTTTATTGTAAATGGGAAAGTTTGAATAAAACATTTACTAAATTGGAATTTGGAATATTCTTGCTAACACCAGTTTAAATTCTAACTCCGCGCGTGGTGGATTTGTCGGTTTAGTTCGTTTTTGGTCGCACAGTTATGACGGTTAGAGGTTACAAGAATTTGGGGTTATTTATTAAATGTTTGACTAGCAGATACGCCGCTGTTTTCTTCTCCAATCACTGAATTACGATTGATTGCAAGTGATTTAAAACTAATAATTTACTTTAACAACTATCAACATTTGTCAATAGTAATGACATAACCTATAACTCATTTCTCAACTTTGTGTCAATCTAACAATAATCATCAATCAAGTTTACGATAAGGAAATATCAAGTGTACAATTTATTTACCTTTATTGTTGTAGTTGTTTGTAAATGACGAATCTAAGCACTCCACAGTTTCACGAAATAAACATAGTTATCTGCCCCTTTTTATCCCGTTCGGCGGACCCACAGTTATCTGCTTTATTCCCGTGCGGATCCGTGTCGGGCGGACCCACTGGACGGGCATCGTAACGGTTACCGGCGGTAACAGCTTTTTCATGATGGACTCCGAGCCGCAACCTACATTTAAGACTTGTCACGTCCAAAAACTGATGAACACATACAACCTCCTATAGTGAGGAAAGTTCTGTTGGTTTATCAGAGAGCGTGTGCGACCTCAGGAAATTCAAGTTCGAGGCGAATACATAATGCTGGGAAAATTACGAATCGCCGATATTGAGACCAAACTTTTGAACTGATTCAATGGTATGACCTTTTACAAAAATATATATTCAACACGTCGAATGTCAACGTTAGGCAAAAGTGATTGAAGACAAATAAAGACCGACCGAGAAATTGGTGAAAAGATTTTCTTCCATTGGACAAACAGAAAGTACGGATCAGTCATATTCAGAATAGACTTTTCCCTCCAATAAAACTATAGGAACTTTCCTTTGGTGTAATTTTTTTTTCGGAATTACTAGCAGAGCTCTACATCAATGTTTGTAACACTATTTAGCACTGTTTGGCATAAATATGGTACTGGTCTGTTATGGTTTTATTTTATGTCCCTGCTAACAAAAATGTATATTTTAAGTTACTTTTAGGTACTTTTATTTTACTTTTTTTCTAAATGCAACAACGAACGTAAGTTTCATTTATTTTAAAACAATTATTTAATAAATATATGTTTTGTCGTTTCCTTATTTAATTACTATTAAAAAGTTTTCCTCACAATTATATGAATTTTAAAACTCATTATTCCCATTCGATGAGAAAAGAGAAAAGTAACTATTGAAATTATTATAGTCATATCAAACACAAAGTTATACAAGTAACGGTGTTGAATTATTAATACTTATAAGTTGCTTAATTATTGTAAAAAGGTATTTATTGTTATTACATTTATAGAACATATTTATGCAAGTACAACTAGTAATTATGTAGTTTAAACAAGATATTTGGCCTTTGCCGATCATATGTTAAGTTTGCTTATTTAAACGCATATGTGACAGATACGGCCAAATACAAAATAAATTGAATCGGAAAAAGTGAGCGCTCTGTGTTGTAATGGTAGCACATTCACCTCTCCGCAAGTGAGAGAATCCAGGTTCGACCCCGCGGAGCAAGTACTTTTTGTGATTCAATGTTTTATTGAAATTAAACTAAGGCTATTGCCATTTAAAAGAGTTTAATGCAAGTAAACTTCAGTATATATTGACCTCCTATGAAATATTTTATAAAATCATCAGCACATATTATCTTTATTGGCTGAGCGTTAGCGAAGCATACCACTCGAGGGGTTGGAAACATTTCATTTTAGTATACGACTGTATGTTGTCCGCACGATATCTAGAAAACGAAAAAACCACAGATTGAAAATTTTTTATTGAAAACTTGAAAAATATTATATCTTGAGACATAAGTTACATGAAAATTACTTTCTACATGAACACACGTATTTTCTATGGTGGAATTTGGCTGAGCGTCATTGAAGACAAATATGTAGCAGGCACATAACGTAGCTATGGAATGAAGGGTTGATTAAATGTAAATTTTTAAGTTAATCTTCAGTTACCTTCCTCTCGCAGCATCATTTGGAATCTGACACTGTCACAGACTTTACTGTTGTGATAATGTGCGTCTAGGGAGATCCAAAAAGTTGGGCGATGAAGAAGCTCAAAACTAACTATGTACATAGTGTCCGATATCAGAGCCTCCCAAGCTACAAAATATAAAAAATATAGTGTAATCTAGATGAATAGTATTCTCATTGTCTCATCAAGGGCACAAAAATTCACATTCACAATAAGTGAATGACGCAAGTTGGGATGACGCAATTAACTCTTTTTTTCCGCCAAAGTGATATAAAAGTGTACAATCTAATGATTGTCTCCTTGTCTCTTAACAGAACATCTCAAGAATGAAATGAGCTTTAGGCTTTAAATTTTGCATGCAACCTCAGCAAAGCCTGCGATACGTGGTGTTGCATAATGCTACCTTGTTTGCTGGTAAACAATTATGCTTCCAGTTTTTCAATTAAATAATTAAATTAATTATTAAAGAAAATCAGTCGATAGCTTTCCAACTCAACTTCCAGACTTGATACCTTGTTCTAGAGCATACTGTTATACCAGAGTTCCCATGGAGAGATACGACAAAAGAGGCAGATTCCCCATTTAAAGGAAATAAGACCCTCGGGTCCGCAGGGGCAACCGGGTGCACTACCCGTGAATTACCCGGTCTTCCCAAACGTTATTGTTATTTCCCCCCTGACATCCATAGCTAGGGTCAAAGCGTTGACATAGGCTCGTAAAGTCCAATGACTTGGTTCATAATAACTAACTACTAAAAACGGTTCCTTTTTTTATAACTTTAGTACCATTGTTTCCTAAAATACTACAATATAACATAAACCGATGCTTTTAACTAAAGACTTATAATTTTGCATTTGATATGCTTTCTTTGCTAAATTTTTATATGAAATTCTAAACTATCTCTGAATTTAGTGGAATTTAATCCCATTTTAATAAGGACAATATAACTAATATAGCTAAGGACTAAGAATTAATACGACTTCAAAGAAGCCCGTTACGCGATACGCTAAGTGGTGTTTATTTTTAATTTTAAATTACTACGCTTAATTCAGTTCTTTGCTATTAAAATAATTTAATAAAATGTAACTTACATAATCCTTTATAAATAATTACTTTTAATATACATATCTCACTCCATTCTTATTACCAACAGAATATCCCGTAGTAAAAGAACTCATTATTTGAATTACATTCGAATGTTCCAAGTGCCAAACTCCATAGCGTCCACCCCTACACACCTATAACATTAGTATACAGTACCAACCTACGAGTTCTGGACCATCTACACAGGACGGAGTGTGCTTATCTAATGGCTCTGATATTTGCTGGAAAAGCATTTCACAACTATCAGGCAGCAACTGTAAACGACCTTATGAAAGTAGTTGCTTGATATATCGGAATAAATATGTTTTGTATAAAAGGAAAAGACGATCGCCTTTCAAGCGTTACTCTCATGGGTGATCGTATCAAACAGGATAAGGATAAAGTCGATACAGCAAACGGTCGGCGGTACTGATATAAAGTGCTATGGTGATAGACCCTGCATATTCTCTAGCTCAGGTCCAAAGCCCAACATCTTAGACCGCTCGGCTATCCGCAATCACAATGAAATAATCCTCCAGGTACTTTGATCACGTTTAAGTGAATAATTTAAACCCTTTTTGAAAAATAACAAGAACCATAAATACTCAATTACCGTTTTGCTGCTCTTCTGCTTTATATTTCGTTACCATCACTGCAGGGTTTATTAGTTTGAATAATTGGACCTTCTTATGTAACACATTTTGATGTATTAGTGATTACACAGGTACACAACCAGAAAGAAGTTGACACATTTTGTTTTATCTGTCTTTCACAGTGTGATGATTGTGAAAACATTTCCTTTAGTTAATCAATTCAAAGCCCAAATCAATCCTCATTTAGCGAAGTATAATTGGAAAGTAGCTACATTCGTTTACATTTTGTAGCAGCCTACTCACGAGCCATAGACATCCAATGATCAATCAATGTTACTTTGGAACCGAGTGTAAAATTATGGAATAGTATATTTTATTAAATATCCAATGTTGCCAAAGTTCACCATTAAGATAGTTTTAAGAATAAGTAATTTAAATACAGAAAAGGAGGGGTTTGCTGTTTTATTATTTGAATTTATTGGATAAAGCCTCAATATAAAGAAAATTCTATAATAAACGATTGTAAGTATTGCACATGTTTAAAATAAAACGCAACGCTCTTTAGGATAAATAAAAAAATTTTTATAATCAGACCCAAATAAAACATCTAGTGATATAAACTTGACAATTTTCCAGTATTTAAACGACTTGTAGCTTCAATCAGTAACATTTAATTTATTCATTTAAAACTTAAGAATGCTATATTGTTTATTTAAAATAATTTGAAAACAAAAATATTTGAAATATTGTTGTTGTAACGAAGTAATTTTTCGGAGTTGATTTAAAAATGCCTGAAGTAAAAATGCCAAAATATTTTCTACTTTGAATTATAACAACTTCACATGGATTTATAACTTTGTTTACTTTTTTATGTATTCAGGAGTCTTTTTAAAGAGAATTTAAAATAATTATTTTTTACAAACCTACAATTGATAACATTTTATGTTACAACTAATTATAGATGTAATTTAAATTTACTTGGGTATAGTGTAATGGAGCTGAACAAGTAAATGAGAGCATTTCAGACTGAGAACGTTCACTCTCTACACATGCAATATTCATTACTGATCCCCTTAACACCCGAGTGTTACGAGATGAAGCTGCAGTTATGAGATACAGAGCTATGAGATACAGGGTCAGAGTAAGCTAGGCAGGACTGAGGGTTCACTGGGGACTAAATCCAATTTGAGGATCCTGTCTATCGTTATCTACATATACATATCCTGGCGGCAGTATTGTATTGGACGATGTTTACCCGTTTATGTTTCTCTTGCATGGCTGCATATGTTATTTGTCGCAGTAAAGTGTTATTCTATCAAAACATGTAACTATTTTTTATTTCTGTTTATATGGCTGTAGATGACTACGTATGCCATTAGATGACAAAACTTTCATTAATTTGGCAACTATCAAAAGTCCATTATAGCCATAACATCATAGATAAATTTTAGTGTTTTTTTATAAAAATCTGTATAAATAACTTATTCAGTTGTATCATACTACAACAGACAGAGTCGGTAATGACAAAAATGCCTTTTGATTTATAATTTTCTTAATCCAAACTAAGATTATGAGTATTTTTTATATCTAGAATAATCTGTAAATTTGGGTTTTCGAATTATTAAAGCATATTCTGCATTGTACAGATCCTCAACAACCATGACACAAAGATCTCCTAAAGGAACTTTCACCTGAAATCCAAACTGAAACTAACTTAACTTAAATCCTATCTCTGTCCTGCTCGTTCCTTCAGCACGTAATAGGTTTTATTCCAAAACCAAACACCTAGTATAATCTTCGTAGTGTAGTGAGGTAGGTCGTGGTAACTCTGAGATTACAAAATATCTGCACACAATTTGGTCTAGATTTTTACAACTGATGTAATTTGCAAAAATCGTCATTACATAAACTTTGACTCCGACTACTAAAAAAACTAAAAGTTGTTATGAATGAAGTCAGCTACTGTGATTTATAAAGAAACTCTAACGTCTGGACTCCATTATTCCTTGCTACTCCAGGACAATTTCAAGTCCTGATCTCCGACAAGGATCTTGCCCCGAAACGTATCCGTAACTCAATGATACTTTGTACGCACGCAATCTAAAAAACCCTACATGGTATACAAAAAAAATACTTTAAAATAAATATTATTTTTAATGACCTGAGAATTTGTGTAATGTTGTTGCTCGGTTGATGCCAGTGCTTGTATACCACCGCCTGATTAATTAAAGAGGGTTTCAATCGAAATTGGCGTACCGAAAACTTCATTACATATGTTAATCAAAAGCCGCCATTTTATTAATGAAGCCTTATTTATCACTAGTACTCATTCCATGAATCTCCCACTCTTTTATTAATCAAGAAGCATCGTTTGCTTTGCTCCATTAAATGATATAACAAATGTTGTACCTAATTTGTGTGCTATGTATTGTTTTGTTGTAGTTAACTAATCCAGATCAGGTTTCATGGACTCCGCACTATAGTACATATATTTCAAACTCAGAATTTTGATGGATATATTTCGTTATAAACTAACTAAAACCATACTGAAATAGAGGAAAAGATAAGTGGGTTCAACATTTTGAAAATGGGGGTCAGCTGGATTAGTCTTTTTTATCCCTAAAATATTGAAGTTGATGATTACATTTAGCTAATTCAAAAAATACAATTATAGAAATACTTGAAAAAAATATTGCCTTAAAATTCCGACCCGCCTTAATGTGTATAACATCACCGGAGAAAGTTTTATGACTTCACACTGAAAATTCCCTCTCCACCTGCTAAATGGGAGGTAATGGTAACTTAAAAAACGGAGTGGCCCATGTATAGTGACAGTGTTATCATCTTTATTCTTCTCTCCCAAAAATAGTAGTCTAAAGTTTCCATTCATCGTAGCGTACAATTGGAGTTCAATTTAAAGAATTAAGAATTCTTAACTCTTCAGTACGTTACACAAAGATAAACCAACTATTTAAATTTTACTTTGAAAATGACATATTGAGTCACTGTAGTTATGTTATATTTATTTATTAAGATACTGTTATATTTTATTCTTTAGTTATTTTAGTAACGATAACTTTTAAACAATTTAAAATATGTTCGAAATAAACATTTTGTTTCTGATTTCAGTAATTATTGTTCGTTAATATTTTATTAAATACCATTTAACTACCAGTAGTTTATTTTATCACAAACTGGGATCGAAATGAGCCATTACAATTTTTAACCCATAAACGAGGTCAGCATGGTGAGCATGCAAATTCCATGGTGAGGCATAAGCTTCATTATGCATGAATTGACGCACTCCTCGATGCCAAAGTTCAAGTTTACGGAAGTGGTGTAAGCCAAATTGCCATGGACGTTATGTCCGGCAGATTTGTTTTCTGTTCTATTTGAAATACGTGATTGGATCCTCTGAGTAGAAAACTAAATAAGTAAAATTCAATATCAATGCCATTTTCATGGGTTTATGTGTAGTAGATTAGTATGTCTCGAAAATAATGTAACTAACAGTTTGAAAATAAACATTGCAAATAAGAAATGACTTCTTCATACAAATGGTGTTGACAGTAGCTTATTTTTAAGTAAATTTTGTATACAATACTGACTTATTCAAATTACCCTCATCTAACATTTACGTAAAGTTTCTACATAGCTTCACAGAGTATGAACTTTACAACCCAAAAACTAAACACAGTCCCGGACTTATATTTCTATACATCAAGTTAAAAGATTTAACTTACACGTATTTTGATAATTTGTTGGCCAGATTTTTGCACTAAAATGGGTATGTTTAATCTTTGAAAAAGGCACACTCCTTGACTCCATGAAAATGGCCTTAGAGAAAAAGTTAAAAAGTTAGATTGCAATTGATATTATGAATATCGATTACAGTAAATTTCATAAGTATTTGTCAACCGCAAAGAACTGATAGAAGAAATGCCGGAGGAAGTTGAAATATTGTTTTTAGCATTCATATTTTGACGATGAAGTATCACGAATAAAATAGGATTTTTCCGAACATTTTCCATCGGTGTTACAACAAATCAGTAACACTACGTTTCGAAATTAGTGATCTGTTTTCTTACTCAGGTACATTAACCTGGAAATAAAACCCTATTAGTATGTCAGCTGTCACAAAATCATCCCTCTTCATTCAACTGAGACAGTAGGACTATTCTGTTAACTAACAAAATAAAATTCTACAAGAAAATTTATTACGTTTGAGACATTATATTTGCAATAGTTATTAAAGGTGTATTTATTTGTTAGTTTTACTGTGACTTTACAAAATTGCCTGAAGCACTTTTGAATTCTGAACACCTTTGTGTATAAAGGCAAGACGTGTTTTATATATTTTAAAAGTAGAGAACCCGTTGAGGTATTACTTTAAAGTTATACATTTAAAAGTATAGTTTTAATATATATTATGAGTACAACATATTATGTGTAGTTATTTCAAAATGTGCACACCAAAATTATATTTTTGATAAGATAAGATATTATGTATTTTATATACTATCAATATTTAAAAAATCTGTATAAAGGTTACTGAAGGTACGCACCTAATCATTTATCGTTGTTTTGCTTATAACGAGCGCAGTACTTTAAACTTATATAACACTAAAGTCCCATTTTCAATTCTCCAGTGAAAAGGGAATATAATTACTAGATATATAATTATATGGAGAAGAATTAAAATATTTAGCTGCTATCAAATGAATAATTTTGTGGAATAAATGCCAATAAAGGGTCGGACCTCACTAATTAAATGGCTTTTAATTAGCACTTGTTGTTACAAAACTCTCGATATTAAAAAAAAAAAAAACATTAACTAAGTATTCTGCTGGCGGGAATACAAGCACTGCATTCCCTAATAGTAACGCAAATTAGACTTATTGACAAAGGCATACCTTAGCTTAGAAGGTATGTATGTAAACATATTGTTTATTATAGAAGGATGGTGGTTTTCTATCCTTCCGTCACGTACTATTTCAGGTGCATGTACTCCATTACTTGTGGAGGGGATGGAATAGACCTTGTAACCTTTCTGCTTTTGAGTGGAGTTAGTCGATGTGTGATGGTAGCCAATTTTCAACCCCATCTTTTGTATTTTGTCTGCCATAGGAACCCAGGTTTATTTTATATCAACAATTAAGTTAATAAGAAATTATAGGGCAAATAAAAGTTAGCCGGGTCAGCTAGTACTGACAAAAAACCAATAAACTTTTCGTTTTCAAAAGTAATTACTGATTGAAAGCAAACAAGTTATAGTTTTCAAATAGAACAGCAGCAATTACGTAATGCTACAAAAATTTTAATGAATTTGTATAATATTTTATACATTATACACTTTTTTATATAAAATGCGTTATATGTTATCAACTTCATCACCAGAAGTTTAAAATTGTATCACTATGTTTTTGAGGATTAAACCTCTACCCTCTTCCTAAGGTATAAAAATATGTCTTAAACACACCAAAAGACTAAACACTGCAGCAATGGACTAACACTCAAAGTTTTAATAATTATTAAGTGATATCTGACGGACTGCATGAAGTCCAGACTGGCAGGAATGAACAAAGCGATGTCACTCTGCTCAGCAACAAGAGCACAACAACCACGCCACACACTAAATAAAGAAAACAAAGCAAATGATAGTCTATTTGTAGATTACTCAGAATGTAAAGTTGTCAGACTATGCCATTTATAATTTCTCCCTCAGAATTCAGTGACTAAATCACATATAGATAATCTATAACCTTAGAAGTCCTAAAATATGAAAAAAAACAACCTCTGCATCTATTGGTATGTATTTCAACCTCCTCCCCTCCAAGCGTATTAGCTCTTCAATCAGATACAACCCTCCCCCCTATTCAAATTCCTAGTTAGAGTGGGATCTTCTAAATTCATAATTCACAATCAGAATTTTCCTAATATTGATATTGAAAGCATTATCCATCAATATTAGCTTAAATTATGTTCCACACTACAAATCCTGAGTAACGTGTAAACCAATACAAGTCAAAATGTTGAATGAAACCTGGAAGCAGTAGCAAGTGACACCTGTAGAAGTAAAATACAGTTTGTGCAATTACTGTTAGGGTATGAGCGCCCTCTCTCCCTCTCCCCACCACGGCTCAGGGCAATTAAAGCGATCCATAATGAATCGATCCCCCCCTCTCTTTTGCGTTGCCTTCTCCATGTATATTAGAGAATTCTGGTCCAATATACAGTACAAAAGTGAAAACTTACCGTGGTGATATTTCAAAAATATACATAATTCCTTGAGCAGTATGACTCTACCTAGTATTTAACATCACATTGTGGTATTTCTACCTTATTATATATATTTTGGATATTTTAATCCTTTTATCACCAAGGTTGTCATCGAAGTCTTTCTTGTTTATCAGAACTTTTCCGAAGGTGGGTATAAGTGGTATAGGTAAGAGTTATTATGATCAATATAAAAATTTGGTAAATCATTGACTAATACTCTTCAACTTTGTCTCACTTACGTTACTTCAAATATTCAATAATTTATATCTTTCATGACAAATTTAATAAACATATATTTGTTAGCTTTCATATTTTATTTATTCTGTTACCATACATTTTGGTGACTCTCTTTTCTTCCTACGTAGTTCCTAATTTAATACAATGCTATATGCGAGCATTTTTATTCTAGACATTCAGTTTTCAGATTAATTTTCTTGTGTTGGTGAAGTGGGTTTTAAAAGAGTTTTTAAAGATAAAATTCAAAAAATTGTCTCACATCCTAAATCTTGAAAGTACAGCAAAGACTATACTTCCTCCTTCAACTCCTCTTCTCATCACTAGATGACGAGTGGATTGAACTTGGACATTAAAGAGTTCGGCGAGTCCATTCTAGCGCTGTTATTATTTTGGGTACCAGTAAGATTAAACGCCGGGGCGGCAAATCACGAATTTGACGTTACCAACGTATTCTGCTCACCCTCCTGAACAAAAAATATATATAGTACTAGGGGGTGCAAATGACAAATAACATGATTTTAGGGGGTATATTGATAAGTGGTAAAGTTTCTAATGTTTTAATGTTCAGTTTGTGTGCTGTGTCTGGATAATCTGTTTACTTGAATATTATCTGCGGCCGGGACTGATAGCAGCCTGATAGCATACCTGTTATCTGAGTTGTCCGGGGCATAGGTCAGTTCTGCACAAGATATCGTGTGTCAGTAGGTCGGATTGAGTGAGTGAGTTTACAATGATGAATCAACCATCCACTAGTTCAACCAACCCTAGTGAATTGTGTGTGTCGGTAGTGTTTCGTAGGGCACGTAAAGAGCTTACGTTTTAACCGAAACGAAATTATCTCTTTTTTAATAGAACAGGGCATTTTTAAAAATGAGTGTATTTGTTCGTCGTGCGGTCGAGTGGTGTTTTTAAACCGGGAGACTGTGTCGTTTCGTTGTGATAGACCACTTTTTTGTTGCTGCTGTTTAGCTATATCCGCCAACACACTAATGGTAAGTGTTCTCTGTTAATATCCATCTAGATATTTGAGTTTTTTCATGATTTATTTAGTTTTTAAACTTTACATAATTGCCTTTGCATTACATTTCAATTTATATTTTTGATCAGCCCCTCTAGAATTTTATATTTTACTGATAGGTACTATCTCGAGGGATGTTTTTCTTTTATTGACATCAGCGCGGGCTGATGGCCGGAGGCACTCGTAATTAATTTTTTTCTCGAAATTAAGAAAAACATTATTAATTTTGATCAAAATTCTGCTCATTTCTGTAATTTCTCATTTACGTTTGCAAAGATGGCGGCGCAACCGATGACGTCATCACGAGGTTCAATCATTGGCCACAAAAGGTCACGTGACGCTAGACGTGGATGTAGAACATGGAGATATTACTGGAAAGTTATTTAATTTTTTATTTTCTAGAACTTCGTTATTTCTCATTTCCACCCCATCAAACCTTATACTTTTTTTTATATAGGACGATTCCAATAAGTTAAGAACGCAAAACTCGTATTTTTCCGCCCCGGCGGTTAATATGATAATTACCTTATTTTGTGCCTACACATGTTTTTCGTATTTTTATGATAGCTAAGAATAACTTACACGTCTGAGACTATTAAAATAAAATATGTCAATTTTCTTCATAAATACGTATACTTATGTACATTTATCGTTCAAAAGATCCTTTTATACAATACTAGCTGTTTTCCCGCGGCTTCGTACGCTTTACGTAAGCCTTGGCCATGTATTTGCACTTCTGGTTCAAGTGCATTATATTTCTAACACCGATGTAAAATTTGCCTTGTTGTCACGGTCAAGAAAATCTGTGTATGCTTATTATATGTCCATTATACACGTAAATGTATTTTAGTATAAAGCGGTTCTAACAGTCAAGCTTTAAGTTCAACCATATATTTATCATAAAGACAAACATATATTCTAACTTAGTGCCTTCAAATAGTCTTTGGCAAATTAATATACGTAACTGTCTCGTAATTGCAGTTTATAATGTGCAGGCGCTATGAAAACTTTTATATTTTGCAGCGCCACCTCGTGGTGAGTTTTATGAATGAGTATAGCAAATAAACCTTCTCCGTCAAAAAGTCCATATACGTTCTAATTTTCATAATGATCGGTTAAATAGTGTACGATTCCATAAAGGACAAACACACAAACATTCATTTATATGTATATAATATATATATATTTTAAATTTATTATTGCTTCGAATTTATACTCTCAGTTCGTGTATATCCTCCGATATGATGTTATACAACTGGGTCCTACGTGTTCCTTCGGTTATCCGTGATATCGAACCAGTTTTTTTTTTAATGATAATAACATCCTGCTCCTGCTTCCTGCGAGTAGGCTATTACATCTCAAGGTTCCTGTATATAGAGGGCTGTTCATTTGACCAAGAAAATGGCTACTTTCCGAAACAGTTATTTTCGACACATTATCTTTGCTAAGTTGTGTAACACACCTGCTACTCACCACAAGGCTGTTACACTTATTGAGAAATATATGGAGTAAACCTTAGCTTAATAACCCACGTTGTTCATTTGACCAAGACCCTTGAGAATCTGCTGAGTATATGAACTTTTTCCACTACCCTCTTTGTCGATTCGATATTGACCAATTTTTCGTGGTTTATTCAAACCAGTTTTGTACCATTACTTTTTTTCAATCTTATTTGTTGACATTAGTGCACTTAACGGAATAATAGCAGAGTTTACAAGGTGAAAAATAAATACAAGACACACAACCATTTCTTGAAAAATTAAGCAGAAAATATAACGGTTTTTATTAATATATTTCAGCCAAAAAAATCATAAATTCGGTGTAGGGTTTACATACACATACAGTGATGAGTTAAAAACAATACTACATTTTACATTTCTTGATTCTTTATAAACAATAACCATGATGCGTTTATATAAAGTTTTGATATTCCAAAATCTGTTCAAATCATTGAAAATTGTCTATATTTCTTGTCATGATTATTGTTACTATAGATATATCGACTGGTACAATTACCTGGCTAGCAGCTACTTAATTAAAACGGAGGCTTAAAAAAGAGCAATTAAAAGTATTTATGCAATAAAAAGTAGAGTAATTTTTTAATGTAAGGTACATGCTACGCAAATTAAATATAACTATAAGATTGTTTTGCAAATACGCTAATAAAATTTTGTGGATATGTTTGTTCTAAAGACACTTATGAATTGTTTGCAATTCAGAGAAGATAAAGAGAAATAAAATGAAAAATACAACCAATTAAGACGTTTTAATATTGTTTTAACTATTATTCAGAAAACATCAATGAAACCGATTGCCAAGTGAAACCTATAATAAATACTTGCCTTAACACTCGAATTAAGTATTTTACTTATTCCAAGTAAAGTACATGTGAAAATTTTACTGGCTATCAATATTTCAGCGAGAATGCCTTACCTTAAAACCACAATTTTGTTATTCAGATCGCTTATACAGTAAATATTTCTTACAACTCATTTTTGGAACGGTGAATAGTTTTATTTTATAATGTTTATATTATTATTAGTCACCTGACCCTAAACTTCGTTTGCATGTTACTCAGGCTTACAGATCTTATAATCGCATATTACAGAGCCGCATCTACCTCTTGAAAGTTATTTTGCTAATTATATGAACGAGATGAAAGAATGCACGTTTACGGTCAACAGTATAACTTTCTTTCATGTCACGATATACACATTAAATCCGAATATTTCGGGTTTACCGAAATATTTTAATATCAGCTACTTTCGCTCATCATCAGTTGGCCTACTGGAAATGCTATCTCTAGATTATATGTTGGGTCACAATTTTGATTAATCTGGGTTATTGAAAATGTCCCAAACGAAGCAACATAGTATGGTCTTAAATTAGTGCAAAATCTAGTTAGCCCAATTAGTACTTGAACTGTTTACAAAAGCATATACGTAGTTTTTTATTTTTAATTTAATTTTAACTGCTCCTTAATGGCAATTTTTTTTGAGGTATTGGTAATTTGTTTAATATATTTTCTAATGAAAAGATAGGAAAGAAGATTCTTCCAGACATGTGCCATCGTTCAGTAATACAGAAAAAAAAGTAACATAAAGTTTTGAATTCTGTAATCTGATCTCTTTCGCATGTTATAAACCAAACAAATAATGTATAAAATAAACAAACCATAGCAGAGTTTTGTTATAGTCAAATTCACCACCACTCTATTTTGGAGTATTTTAAGGTAATAAAGTTAATTCCCCGAATTCGTTGGAGTTGAAATAAAGGGGTTTTCGATAAAACTAAGAAGGTAGATCTGCTATATCTAGGGGATGGGTGGCCTAACTCACCCTGTATATGGCCAAAAACAAGTTTCTTACGTGATAGACTTTTTTACCGCTCAGCTAATAAAGTGAGTAAAAATAAACAGAAGACAAGCGTTATTCAACAATATGTTCATTTCAAACTATATATTAGGGGATATAAATTACACCAATTTCACGAATAACTTGAAGTTCGTGTCCATACATGACACGACTTGTGAAACTGTAAAGCCTTAATGGCGATCTCCCAGTAGTACTGCAATAACGATAAACATGAACAGTTACATTATACACAACATGACAAGTCATATACAGTGGAGAATGAGCACCTCCGTGGCCTTTATATGGTAACAATAACATGGTGAGCCAATGTGTGGTCAGAATAGCTGACTCGGGAGTTGCTCTGGCGTTGTTACCTGATGGTTCTCGCAGCATTCAAATATAACATCAGTTGTATCGTTATGGCTGCACTCCCACTCCTCCATGTTTTATACGTTATAAGACACTCTATTGTAATAGACATGATTTAAATAAAGTAACCCATTTTTTAGCAATACAGTAACATGAACGCTCCTCAGTACAACTTGGTGATCTTATCCTTTGATTATATTTATTTCAGCCGTCTTTTTAAAATCTGTTTTATTTTTTAATATAAAAACTTTTTTCATTTTAAGGCAATCAAACTAAGATTCTAATCTTTGGGATATCTTTATTGCATCATTTTAAACATGGTTGAAAGTATTTTTATTTCTTTTTGTCCCTTTCAACATAATAGGAGGTGCTGCATTTATAAAACAATAAAGAATATCAAGTATTACTAAAAAGAGTATTAAAATAAGTTTAAAGGCCTTGACCAAAAAGGCATAAAACCTATGTACGATTATTTTAATTAATAGGGTGTATTCTTACATACTCAGCTTTGAGTACGTAGCGATTATAAAGAAAAATAAATCAGTTATATAATTCATTACAACATAGCCCAAGATAACAATTTGGGATATTTTCAACTGTATGAAACACCATAAATATTTGAAAACAATTATTTTACAATTAAAAATTTTTGCTTCTTTTACTGTTTTATTTTTATTTATTTCTTAATATTAAAAATAATAAAATAATAGTAATAATTCTGTGTACGTTTTTTCTTTAGACTCATTGTGGCTGAAAACATACGTTTTGGTATTTTTAGTGTTTGCATATCTGCATAAAAATTACCGTTTCAAATTGGATTTGAGCACTTATCATCTACCAGCCTACAGTGTACGAGTACTGACAATTGACAAATTGAAAATTTACAATTATTCTTAAAATGTGTATTTTAGGTGGAAGATATAGCCATCTCAATAACAAAGCGAATCTTTTACTATAAGATCATTAAGACCAGAAAAGTATTTTCTGTGTGGTAATAGTATCAAAACATTTGCGATATCTATTTCAGGTTATAAAAGCTTTCAATAATTTTCAAATTTATTCACACACTCTGATATATGTATCCAATAAAAATTAAAGTATTCCAAACGTGTATTGCCATATTATTAGTTAAAATATTCCATTTTTTGAGATACAGACAAAATAAACAATGCATGAAAATAAACTGTTAATAAATAAAAAAACACGTCGGTGAATAACATTTTATAACTATAAATAAGTATAAAATGTTGAGACATTTTAAATCTAGTGTTTGATTTCCAAATAAAAGAAATAGTTGTTTAATATCACATCATTTTAGTTCTCATTGTTGTTTACATTTTCCTATGAGTTGATAAAAAAGTATAGTTCCGAAAATTTAAAATCGATCCCTGGGCTATTATAGCACGTTTATATTGCCATTTTCGATTTTAGTATGTATTTTAATTATTGTACGGTATTTTGTACATAATGAGTAGAGATACAATTAACAGAGAGCTTTGTAACCTAGAGACTTGTAAATGCTTCATTCATCGGACGGTGTTACTCCTAATGGGTCTTATTGAATATTCATACGATAGCCTATACATTGGATGATGCTATAGGCTTTGACTAACAATCATCTACGTAACTGTTTCAGTTAACCATTCCAATATAATATCAATTTATTTGAGACGTACATGTAAAGTGCTACTTTCACTGTTATTGAATATACAGAGTCTTTAAGAGGGCCATTCTCAAAGCCTTGCTGATTTTTACCAAATATATCTTTGACAAAAAAGTTGTTTTAAATTTTTTTATTTTTATTTATTTTGGTTTATTGTATCTTTTACTTTATTTTTGTACACAAGGTTCCAACATTGTGTTGTATTAAGTGCTTGTTTAAAGAGATTTTTCCTCAAGGAGAGTAACAAATCTCACGACCGTCACAGTGCTTTTAAAATGATTTTTTCATATGTAAAAAATACTCTAATTACAATTATTGTTTAATGATTCATAAAACCTACCTATAAAAATTTCAAAATCATGAAAATACATTCATAGATTTATATTAAAGTAACTTTTTTAGGTGATATTGTTGCAAACATAGTGTCATTCCCAGAAAAAAAGTACAATTTTGAGTATTTCGATGACTAACTTCAAACCTAACATTTTTTTTAAGACAACCCATAATGAGTACTATTCAAATATAGAGGTTTTCAATTTAAAAAAATGGACTGGTCATGATTTATTTTTTTATTTGGCGTGTGACGGTTGTGAATTTAGTGTGACGGTTGTGAGGTAAGTGTGACGGTTGTGAGTGTTTCCTGATGCTTGTGAAAAAAAATGCAATTTTTCGTTAAAAACTAACCTTTGAACTATAATATCATCGATGGTACTCAATTTTTCTGTATTATTTATAATTTTTATTATTAGTTTAATTATATTTTTCCCAGTTTTTTTTTTTACAGAAAAGGAAAATTACACACAGATTTGGATTTATTAGTTTATTATAAATTAATGCAAAAATTGTACTGAAACAAAACCTAGAGTAGTTTTTTTATAACATAATAAACCTAAAAAAAAAAAATTTAAAACATAGTTATAGAACAAAACAAAATTAAAATGAAACAGAATTTGAGAATACGATCAAACTGTGAAACTTTACTGGAGCACAACCTATGTTGATAGACTATTTATTTCACGTTTAAATTTATATCAAGGTCTTTAAAGGAAAAGATTCCTCTGTGTGATGTGACCTCTGTTAAAACTTGAATTATATCTTTGAGTTGGACTGAGGCGATGTCCTCGGCATCAGGGAAAATAAATTTTCCACCAGTTGTTTTTTCTCAAAAATGTCACCTCGCAGTCACCATCAGCATACAT
The DNA here is from genome assembly GCF_021130785.1 of Homalodisca vitripennis. Lineage (NCBI taxonomy): Eukaryota > Metazoa > Arthropoda > Insecta > Hemiptera > Cicadellidae > Homalodisca > Homalodisca vitripennis. The sequence goes on along the minus strand of NW_025782456.1, from coordinate 9,984 downwards.
TTTCATCACTTGTCCAATATAATGGGTAACAGTCTTTTTGTTACAAAATCTCACTAGAACAAAGTCACTATCGGAAAGATCGTTGACAACACTTTCTGGTTGATTAGGAGAAGTAGGGCTAGTAGAATTGTCCAACGTTTCATCTTCATCCGAGCTATATACTTGATGATATATATTCATTAGAGACTGTATTTTTTTGGATTGTAGACCACATAAATCTTTAGTTAAGGAATAAAATAAAATGTATTGTTTATTTACGATTAAACCTTATTAAACGTAAGAAATATTTTTTTTAAATTTAATCATAGTATTAAAGCAAAGAGTACATATATTATCATTTTCTGTTTAGCTGAAAAATATTTTTATTTCATTACACTGAGATATTAAGATGAAATTAAACTGTAACAAACAATATTATTTATAAGAAAAATATCAGTTTAAAATATATTTCCAAAAAACAAGACATGTGAAATATTTATGAATGAAGATATTAAATAAATAGTTTAAAAGGATACTAGTAGACGGCGTAGAAGAGTTGATATCAGCATTCAATAAGTTGTGGTCATATGTTGTTTGGTGGGTACACATTGTCTTGTTTCTGCAGTTTATGCACGACAAAAATCTACAGTTCAGCTTTTTTGGACCATCTTGAGAATTCCAGACAACCTGGTGAAGCATCATTGTATTCTTGATCGGCAGAAAATTTAAGTGTTTTTTAAAAAATATCATCGACTTCTATCATACTGGCTCCTTCAACTTGTAAAATAAGTGGTCTCATGTTGCCTACAGAGGCCAAGAACTGCTCAATGTTTGCTACATCTTTTCCCAGACGAACTGCAGAGTCAGCTGTTCTTTTTACAGTACCGCCAACACCGTCAGCAATGCTTTTTCCGTGTCCAGCCTCACTGAAATTGTAAGAAGCTATTTGGAACCCAAACAATTTCATAAAGTGACAAAACAGGAAAATGTTACTCTTATTCCTGTACTGTTTTGTAGGTTCCATCGCTCATGATGTGTACCCTAGTAAACGTTCTCGTGATCTTCTTTTATCTTCCTAAATATAGGGAGAAGGTGAGCCCAAATTGCAGCTGCATCATGACGATTACATAAAGAGACTGTGCAAAATGTCCTGATTTTGATTACAGAGCTATCTTCACACATGGTTTTAGCTAGGTAAGCACCTGTATGAAGGGCAAGCTGTTCATTCGAAGCTCCGAAATGACGACTTTGAATTTCACTTGAGTATTTCAGCTGGTAGTTTTCAGAAAAATCTACCACGATGAATACTTCATCATCATTCAAATTAGTTCTCACGTACTTTGAAAACTTGCTTTGGTTATGCACTCTAAACTTATGTTTCATGAAAAATACTATCTGAGAACATAACTTGTCTTTCAAAGTTTGTAATGTACATACGACTTTGACTTTCTTAGTAACTTTCACAAGTCTTGTCTGTCCATTTTTAACTCGTTCCTCTGGAATTGTTTTCCATTCATAGTGGTATGTATTTGAATCCAATGGTACATCACAGCTTTCATTGAATAAAATCTTGCTCGACTTGCACATCGTACATTCCCTATACATGCAAGTTTTCTTGGTCACATCACAGCAAAGGCTACTCACTAAATCGTTCAAATTAACATGTTCTATAACTTTATATTGTTTACATTTTTGAAATATGAATGAGAAGTTTTCATGGTATTTTGCACATGCAGGTATCTCGCTTGTTAGTAGGTCTATTAACTACCCAAAAAGGTTTTAGTCTGCAAAAATGTGGATATGAAATCTTGGCGCCCTGGGTAGAAACAAACTTTTTGTGAAGAGCCAACATGGAATCCGTTAGGTATCTTAATTGCTTTTTAATTTTTTTTCTAGTAATGGTATCATTGCGTCCAGGAGTAGAGAAAGAATGTTCATCATCAATAAAGAATTTTTGCACTAAAACGTTGATGTTATGCGAATTTGCAATACGTTTTTTATTTCCAGGCTCTTGTAACTGAGTACTCTTAACTGCCATATCGTTACCTACATTTTTCACTGATGACTTTTGTTTCTTGTTTGAATACGACTCTAGAATGTTTTTTCTTCCACTTTTCAGCCTTTTTCTTTTGATGTTTCAATTGCTTTTCCAATTGCTTTATCTTTTTCCTGTATTTGTCTCTACTTTTTCGAAGTCTTTTTTTTCTGCTAATCATTTTCATTGCCTCTTTGGTTTTCAAAAACAGGTTCAATGTGTAAGTCTGTAGCTGCAGACGGTGAATTTGGTGGAGATTATTCATCAACAAAGTTCTCAATTCGTTGCTGCTGAAGTTTATTTTTTGCGTGTTTATGGTAACGCTTTCTCCATTCAGCTCTTTGTTTTCTCTTTCTACGTTCACTCTCAAGTCATTAATACTAGGAATCTTCTTTTCTTCTCTTCTTTTCCTACTGCGTTCTTTTTCTTTTTCTTTCATCATAGCGTATTTTTCAGGATCTTCACGAAGCCTCTCTCGTTGTTTTCTTTTTCTCTCAGCTGCAGCTTTTCTTTTGTCACTAGGGGGTGCCATCTTTTTTTTATTTCCATTACTTGGTGGTGTATTCATTTCTTTCATGTATAATAGTTATGTTCTGTAAAACCAATTAAATAAAAGAAATTGCTCTAAATCTAATAATAAATTAAAATAATTTAACTATTCTTTAACGTGTTGAAATCTCAAATTTGTATTTTTAATTTTTGTAAAAATTATGTATTATAGTAATAATTAAGTTTTTAGATATATTTTTTTAATTCCTAATATTTAATAAGGAAACGTAATTTATCATAAAATATATTATACAAGCAACATATATTATCATAAACTCTTTATCACTCACGACCGGCTAGATCTGCTCACGACCGGCTAGATCTGCTCACGACCGTCACTTTCTGGTGTGACGGTCTTGTGACGGTCGTGAGGGTGACGGTTGTGAGGACCGCATGGTTTATTATTTTTTGTAGGCACACCGAAACATAACCTCAATCGCCATTCCAACAACCACTTGTGTGAAGCAATGCACACACAGTTTATTAAAAGTTAAAACTTTGTAATTCTTTATTGACAGTTAAAAAATAGCATGACGGTCGTGAGTAATAAAGGTTACGTAGGCATGAATACTTACATAAATGATGGAAATGCTGGAGAACTTCAAACAAAATCACCACAATTACAGACCATGTGTCGTTCAAACACTTCCACTATTCCATCCAGCTTGGGTATAAAACTACTAGTGACATCTGGCATCAGTTATGAAAACTAAAAGTTACTGTGACTGTCGTGAGTTTAAACTTGAGGACAGATTAAAAATGCTGCTTTTTACCAACTTTTACTTAAAAAAAAAAAATACATCGAATGAAATAATAATAATACAATATGCATTCTTTATTGAATCAAGACAACAAATAATTTTTATTCCGAAAAAAGGCTGAAAAAATTTAGTTCAAAACGGCATTTTTAGCTGGGGACAAAGGACGGTCGTGAGTTCAAACCATAGTTTTTTAAGGAAAGGAAATGTGGAAATAAACATAAATTATGACCTTTAAAAAATAATATCTATTAAAAAACATATTTTACTACGCATTCACCAAAAAATTGGGTTTTTATATTTAAAACAATTCTTTAAAACTAAAAAGGACAGTAAAAAACCACCGCTATGAGAATTGCCCAAGAATTCTTCTCGGATATTTTTGAGGATCGTTTCTATGGTTATAGTATATTAGTGTTTAACTATAATTCGATTTTTTCTGTCTGTGGGTGTGAATATGTTTTTTCTATAAACCCTTACACATTCATCAAACCATTTTAATAGGTTCTATTTAGGCACGTTTGTTTGTATTTCAAATTGTACATCAATCCACTTGAAAATGGTAGTCATTACAAAATTTTTCACTTAAAAATAACTAAAAACAAGCATTTGAAAATATTTTACAGGATTAATGTATTTAGTAAATTTTATGAGAAATTGTTGGATGACACATTTTGCTTTAAATCGAGAGAAATAATATTCATATTGCGTAGTGAATATTACAGTATTCCACAGCGGTTGTAAATAATAAAGCAAAGCAAAAGTATTACCAAAATCAAAGGGCACTGGAATTTAATAATCGCCAATGGCGAAGGTATATTGTATGACAGTAAATACCCTTGGGTTGGCTTTAAATGCGCGTTTAATGCATTTGAAAAATTAATATTGTAACTAGCCTATATTAATTAGATAATATATGTCTTGTCGCCTAAATAGATTTTAATTTGCGTTGGGAACTGCTCAAGTAACTAAGGTGCACGCTTTCTGCCTTCATTAAGCCGCAATATTTTGGTTACTTTCCACTCGATTTGCTTAATAATTATATCATTTTGTTTATTATGGAATCATCCAAAACAGTTAAATCTCTAAACTCGATAAAAGTTACAATCTTAAATGGCTGTCACCTTTAATCGGATACATGTAAAATTTTTCATAATGAACAGACTTATTTAGTTGTTAACTTAAACATATTTTAAATATACAAAATATTTATTCAAAACTTTTATTTTGTGAGGCCTTTCGATAGGAAGGCTATCTTCGTTAGACAATTCACCTGTGTGACATTCACTAGACAATGTCATAATACGCTTTTAGCATTGGTTTTACAGAACTCTTCATAACCTATTAGGAAATTATTACGAACTACTTCCAAACAATTAGGCTCGTGAACCTGAATTTTCTCCAGCGTATATATATTTAGGATCCCTGTAAACATTTGCACCGTTCTTTGCCTCGGACTAAACATACGTAGACAAATAGCATCCATCATTGAGTAAATGTTTACTATTTCAAAATATAATTTCAAATTCCACAGGAACTATGATGTTCAAAAATATGGGCGTTGTAGGAATACCAATTATTCTCAAAACTAAAACCTCTAAATAATGAATTTTCTCTATGTCATCCCCATACGGGTCGCGTTGAAATCAATAGCTCATTTTAGTACACTATATGTTTGTTTACAAATTTATTCTGCAATTTTCTCGTTGCCAATATACTTACCTATAAGACCAAAGTGGTCATATTCGTTAACTCTCAGCCTACTTTTATGGAGAAACGAACAATCTGTCACTATTCTTTTCCCTATGAATAGACTGCCAGACAGAAATTGAAAATTTTTCCGGTCTCTAGAATGTTGGTATGCACTAACAGTTAGCCAATTTTGAGAAATATGTTGTTTTTATTTAAGGGAATTTGATATCATTTGAAATGCGAGGCTGTCCTTTTTAAGGGTCAAATTTATTTATAAAAACAACAATGTAACTTTATATTGTAACAAACCATTTAAAATTACAGTAATTTCTGCTGATTTTCCTGAAATTCGAATATATATCATCCAGTTAGTCAAACTCATTTCTGTTATTTTAATTGAATACTTGTAATCTGATTCATACGTGAAAATTTAAAAAAAGTAGAGGGAATATTTCAATTAAAAATTATGACACACATACAGATTAGTAACATGTGCATATAACCTTAATCATATGGAAAATATGAGCAGTTTTGTAAGCATGAATAAAACGGATACATACTACCAGAATACACTGTACTTAAAATAAAATAATTATAGTAATATTTAGCATCTAGACTACTGCGCATTTAATAAATTATAATCATAATAATGTTATTTTTTCATTTATGAAAAGCCTTGTAATCCAGGATCTGAGAGGCAATTTGCATCGTAAAGGCATACAGCCTGGTTTTCTTAAAATCGACAGAGAATTTATTTCTAAACACTTTTTTGGTGGAGCTCAAAAGTTTAGAGTATTGTAAAGTTTTAGAATATATCAAACGATATTTCTTTCGTCAGATTGTATTTTTCCTAGGTTTACATATTCGAAACTGCCCGTTTAACACATATAATGCTTCCATCGTTTGATTTAATATTTATTTAATACTCTACGGTTTATTTAAAAAACTATTTGAGAAGATACCATCGATTCATATTTTAATCCTTTTTATACCTTCCCATTTTAACCTCCATCAAAACTAGAACGGCTGATTAAAATATGCATTAGGAAAAACTCCTTTATAGATTTTAAGAAAAACAATGTTTTTTACTTTTACAAATCAAATTAGCTCTCAGCTCCTTGACTTTTGCTGTTATTTCATCATCTCAAGAAGGTATAAAAAATAAAGATTACTCAATCATTACTTGAATCGTGATTGTGTTATTTGTCTGTGTCCTAAAGCGAGTTCATTTAAGCTCCGCCCATTTATCGGACAGACTGTCCGCTCTTAAGCTCCCTCAGAGCCTCTCTTAATTGTTTTCCGTTCAAACTTACTGCCGCGTTTTATTACCAGGACCTTCCAAACAGATTGTCTTTCAAAATTAGACATGTGAATCGGAATTTCAAGTAAAATTACTTTTCAAATAAAAAGACAATTCTTTTGTGGTTATCATTTATAAGTTTACATGCATTAACAGATTTAATCCGTTCAAGTTAACGAAGTGCTATGGATTAAACATCGGTTTCTTGCATAGCAAAGCCAAGTTTACGACTGATAGATGGCGACCACTCTTTCCGAAATTACCGTTAGGGAATCTGGATATGATGCTGGAATAATCGTTTGTAAACCAAATACAAGTAATGTGGGGCTAAAGGTGAGCTTAGTTAAAATGAAAATGATAAGAAAGATATGACAGAAATAAATGCAAAAACGTGATCCATGACAGTTTTGGCCAATTTGGGGATTTGGTCAATACACAAAAGGAACAATGGAACCAAGAAACACGGAACAATAAACGAGTGCACTATCTCAAATACGTGTTTCAGTCAGAGGATTTTAAACGATAAAATAGTTATTTTCTCATTAATCGTATTTGTGTGAAATATATATTGTAATCTAAGTCAGTTTTAAAAGTTAAAGCTGTAGTTTAAATCTGTTTTAAGGCCACTCTGTCCCAACTTCAGTCAGGATAACATAATATAGCCACAGCAAGAATAACTTCTTTCGTGTAAGGCATAACATTAACAGTCATCTTCAGTTCAAACTTTTTAAATTTTCACATATTATCAGTAGGCCATAGGGGGTTAAGATGTAGGAGGTCGTCATGGACACCTCGTTTACATCAGCTGCTGATACCTCAAATAATAACAATTGTAGAGTAAAAATTTCCAAGAAATGTTTGAAAGGAGATCTTATTTTGTAAATTAACCGTTCGTAATGTCTTCTACATTGACTCAAGTTATGACAGAAATCTTAGTTTTAAAACCAAACTACAGACGTCCAAAGTCGGGCCCTATTGCTGAGAAATACTCAGTCAACTAGTTTTTTTAATTATCAACTGAAAAATGAAACTTGCTTATTCTGGTCTTATGCAAGTGACTTTTATTCATGAGTGCATGGGAGTGCAAAGTAAGTAAGTAAGTTTAAATTATTTCGTCTCGTAACAGATAACAAATCTAAAGTTATTTATCTACACCATACATTTTATTCTTCTTTGTTATGAAAAACAGTATTTTAAAATGGCCTTACAATCAATATGTTTGCAGTGTAATTAATTGCTCTATACTAACCCATTTCCAGTTGTTTTTCATCTTAAAATTATGAATTAAACACCTGTTAACTGTAGTAGTCCACAAATCGTCCTTGCAGTGTAACAGGCCATCATAGACAAACCATTTAAAGTGCCTTCCCGAGATTCTTGTATGAAATTATGGTCAGTGGAATTTGTTTTATTAATTTCTTATCCTACAAACATTTCTTACTTTCAAGAATCAGTAGAGCAGAATGACGAAGTTAGAGACAATGTATAATATCATATTGCACATCTCTGAGATGTCTTGAATGTTCGTACTGAAGTCGAGATATTTGTTCCTATGTTATATCAGATTTCTAGAATAAATACCAAGACAGTTTTGTAAGGTAACATAAATAATTCCTCTATAAAACCCTGCGACATAACATGAATTCCCAAACGAAATACCTTGCATTTAATAAAAGTGGTTTCTTATGGTAATTCACATACGTTTTACACTAATTTGTATTAAACTAAAAGTGATAAGTATTTAATATAGTTTTTAAATATCATTATACAGCATTTATACCTAAAACTTCACTGTTTCGATTTTTATCAACTTTAAATATAATAATAATAAAGTGAGATTACAACGCTCCGTGTGTTTGAGTTATGGCTTGCTAACGTTACATACAAAATTAGCTAAAACAAACATAGCTGCAAGTGTTACATGTCAAATTTTAAAATGTTACATGATTGCACTGAGTTTCCTAACAAATTTATTGACCTGAAATTTTTCGTTTGCCATCATAATCACTCATAAGACCAATGGTAAAAGTGTTCTGTAATGCTCAGCCATATTCCAGAAGTGACGTGAACTGTCATCGAACTCTTTGTTACATTCACGGCAAAATTTCAAATCTATAGGTCACTTTTCTTTCGAGATATCGTGTAAAGAGACAGACTGATATGAAACCCTTCCAGCTACTTCAGCGATAGGCTTCGCTAACGCTCAGCCAATTTATGATTGCTTATAAAGCTGTATTGTCTGACTACTTTAGGGAATAGTACCAATTTCACCATTCTCATTATCGTGTCCCATTGGGACTTTGAAAACCGGTGGGGTTAAGCCTGGTGTCAACCGTCGCTAAACTAAGACTCGGCCAATTCAGTTTTTTTGCACGATTTTATTTCCAAACATCAATACATCCGACAGCCTAATAATACTTTACCGTTTATACCATTTTTTCAATTTCAATTTTCGCTGTGTTTTATAATCGTTTCAATAGCCATCTAAAGGCAAATCATTATTACATAGTAGGAAATTATAAGTGCTCGTATCTTCTGCGCTTGTCGTGAATGAATCAGAAATGCGCCATTATTTCTCGGTCGTGTAAGTGAGATGTCAAGCCACCAGAGCCAGGTTGGCCGATATTGTGATGAATGTGGCCCGTTATATCCGAGAGAATGGAGAGTGTAGGGGTGTATGGGGCTTGAGGTGGAGGAGGGAAGGGGTGACTGTAACTTATTGCTCTTGCAGCTTCCACCGCCTGTTTCCAATCTTGGAGCGTCAGAAAAAGTAGGTCTTTCTTTTTATTTCGTGAAATCTGACACTAAAGTAAACATTGATTCTTAATGCAATGTTTCGTTGTTACTTTGAAAGTTTGGTTAAACGTGAAAATGTTTTTAAGAGGTTTTATTTCAATATTGAGCTATTTATCTGCTGAAAAAGTACTATTAAAATGAAGATTTACGTATCGATGGTACAATATTTCTGTAACAAAAGTCAACAACGAATACTGATAACCAACCTCAACCTTTGAGAAGCAGTAAACCTCCTCTTAGTAATTGAGCTACTCTCGAGAGTTAAAATAATTTACAACCTGGACTCTTTGGATAAAAAGAGACAATGTAAAACATAACTCTTAACAATTAATTTATAAACATTATGTTGTAGAACCAGTTGATTAATTATGGCAAATATATGTATATCCCTGATCATTGTACAATACCCATCGTCACAATTAAATTTTTAACAAATAGATAGGTTATTTGTAATAGGATTTCCCATAAATTAGTTCCTATAATTAGTGGAATTTTATTATATCAGTTAGGTGTAATTCCACAGCTTATAGCTATTGCTGGAATATTGCTGGAACCAAAGTTCAGTTTGGTTTTAAAATTTAAAGGTATGGCCTTGTCAGTGAAACTTAAATTAAAGACTTTTAACCAATCTATACATAAAGGTAAAGCTATTTGTTTCAAGCAATAATAATAGGAAAACACTCAGATTTTACCAGACATTATGAAGAATACGCTTACGGCATCTGGCTTTGAATCGAGGTAATTGTTTCTCTCGAGGGATTTTCTCTTTTTTATGCCAGAAGGGCGGAGTTTGTTTCACAAAATAATAGATACTTTGTTTCTTTTTCAAATGCTAAACTGAATTAAATAAAATCAATATTTAAAATGCTCAAGCG